>NC_134406.1:122832516-123117516 GCF_038048845.1 Mixophyes fleayi
GGAACTGAGAGTTATACTAACGAATGCACTCCACAGAGACATCATCACTAAAGATGAGTTTCAATTCATGATGAATAACTACCCTGTCCTTCCTATTTTTTACCATCTGCCAAAAATTCATAAGAGCTTGTTAGATCCACCAGGGAAACCAATAGTCGCTGGCATCGTCTCACTGACCTCCAATGTCTCAAAATATGTGAATGTTTTTCTTCGTAAACATGTACAATCTCTGAGGTCCTATATTAAGGACACTACACATATCTTGCAGATCCTTCAAAACCATAAATGGGATGATGACTTTTATTGGGTCACCATCGATGTTCAAGATCTCTACACCTCTATTGAACACGATAAAGGAATTTTGGCCGTTAAACATGCTTTAGAAACTGACAATAGTCTTTCTCCTATACATCAGGAATTCATATGCAGTCTCATTAAATTTATACTAACACATAATTATTTTCAATTTTCAAATAAATTCTATCTACAGACATGTGGCACCGCAATGGGCACTGTATTTGCGCCCAATTTTGCAAATATCTTTATGGGCGAGTGGGAGGAGCAATTTATTTATACCTCCAATATCTTCTCTGACAACCTTATACTTTACAAAAGGTATATTGATATCATTTTTATTTGGAGGGGAGATGTGGCCTGTCTTTAAAAATTATTTCTGTTTATTGGTAATAATGAGTTCAACCTGAAATTTACCATGAAATATGACAAAACTAAGATTGAATATTTAGATCTGATTTTATTAGGACAGGGAGAATCTATTATTACACGTAATTACATAAGTCTGTTGATACCAACAGTTATCTTCATTTCAACAGCTCCCATGTAAAGAAATGTAAAATTATTCTTAGTTCCATCGGATTAAACGTAACTGCAGTGAAGATGCATTTTGTAACGCTCAATTGGATCTGTACTCAGAGAGGTTTAAGCAGAGGGACTATCCAGAAACTCTCTTAGTGAAAGCTGTGCAGAAAACAAAAAATTTAGAACGCTCCAATCTTCTCCACTATACTAAAGCAGATAAAAAGGAGCTTTTTGTGCCCTTTATTACTACTTATAATAGCAAAGAGGGGTTTATTAGATCCGTCCTGAATAAACACTGGAATGTTCTTATGAAAGACCCTATTCTACATGATCTACTCCCTGCTAAACCAAACATTATTTTCAAAAAAAGCCGCAATCTCAAAGACATTTTAGCACCCAGTAGACTTAGAGAGTATCCCACTAACACTTCTTCTTCATCCTCATTTTTGAACATTAAAGGTAGTGTTCGTTGTAATCATTGTAGTATTTGTAAATGCTCGTCTCCTATTAATAAGATTTTTTATAACTCAAATAGAAGCCAGAAGTTTCAGGTTAAGGAACTTATGAATTGTTTGTCCTCCTCGGTCATTTACCTTCTTGAATGTGATTGCGGCCTGAAGTACGTAGGAAAGGCAAAAAGAGTTTTGAAACTCCGCATACAGGAACATGTCAGGAATATAAAGAATAAAGTACTTAGCCATACAGTTTCTTGGTATTTCTCAGATAAACATTCAGCAGACCCTCAATGCCTTAAATTTATGGCCATAGAGAAAGTCGAACTTGGTCCAAGAGGAGGTGTTATATACTTAAGAAATTATCTCAAAGAGAGATGTATTGGATTTTTACATTAAAAACTCTCACTCCGTTTGGCCTTAATGACAATTATGAAGTGGCTCCTTTTCTTTAGTAGACCTGTTGTAGATCCGTCTTCCTGTTACGGGCATCTGTTTCTAGTCAGTACTCTTCTAGTATATTTATCCTACTTTTAGGCTAGTCCTTATTGTCGTAGACATTCAGATTAGGCTTTGTTATTTTGGCCTTTACATTAGCACCCTATATGTTAATACCTGTATATCTATTATTGCTTATTCAGGTTTTTTATCACACCTGTTTCTATGTGGGTTATTACCATCTGTTTACCACTGTCTTCATCATGTTGTTAGTTATTAGGGCTATTAGCACTTTATTAGTATAGGTCCATTCTATGGGTCATCACTGCTAGTTCATTTTAGCCTAATATTTATTTAATAGTTATTGCTGATGTTTCTATCTTTGCATCGCTATGAGGTTCAGGTCGATGTTTATGTGTTATGTTTTGATCACTTTGTATACACATATTGTTATTATATGTTGCTTGTTTTGCTCTTTATTTAGCTCATATTGTTGAATGGTCTAAGAGAACATTCTCATACTTACCATTAGGTATCATGTTCACTAGTGTTATAAATGTGTAATTGAGGTTCACTTGTTGTGCTACTATTAACTTTAAGTAGCCTTGGGTACACGCGCCTATTTTTATATTTATATTTTCATGTATATGGATCTCACAGTTTTAGTGAGAGCTAGGACTCACCACCACAATACGAGTCTATGAGACGTCACTATACAAGTACGCATGCGCTGGTCACGCAGCGCTTCTGTGTACGTCATCACGTCTGCGTGGGTAGACGCAGCGTGCCTCAGATTGTGAGTCCCAAGATGGCGATATAGGGCCTGAGTCATTAAGGGACGAATGTCCCTTTTCAGCGTGTAGCGAACGCCAAAATTTAGTGCGCATGCTCGGTTGCCGGGTCTGTTTAAATTCACGAACACAAAACTGTTCGGCCGTGATCGCAAAACCCATTTGCGATGAGCTACGAGTTCTGGGCTGGAACAGGGAGGTTCAGGGGCGTGGAGACGTAGTCAATTTCTCATAGGGGCGTTCCCGTCTAACTACGTCCAAGTCATACTGGTGCGAACAAAGGTGATCGCGTTTGTGGTGGCGTACGCTGTGCGCCTGCCAAGGGTTTAGTTTATCTCTCAGATCTAAACCACGAGCACACGCAACTTATCCGAAGGAACGCCCATGTGATCAGGACGCATGCAGACCCTCACCTGCATACTCTTTGCTAATTAACCACTGCTATAAAGCTCGGCGTAGATGATGTGCCCTGTTCACTGCTGATTCTTTTACTGGTATGTTTGTATGATATATTTTAAGATATTACTATGGTTTCTTTGGTTGATTTGTTTTAACATTTTATTGTTTGAATTGTCTTGGACTTTTTTGTTATTTTGGGTATTATACTTTGTTTCAGATAAAAGTTACAGATAATAGTTTGCTTGTATTGGGCTGTGTAGTACTTTGTAGATTATTTTTATCTTTTGTTTACTTTATTTTTTATTTTTTAGTTTTCCATTGACAATTGTTTGCAAGTGAACAGGATAATCCTGCTCCATTTTGAGGTAAGTAACATGGGTCTAGGTCTGCAACCTGACATAGCATAGAAGCAGATGCCACAACTTCTTATTCACCCTGTGACAATTTTTATTTTGTTTTTTTAGCCACATTATGAGTTTGGCCAACCCACTTGTTGGTGTAAGTATATTGTCAATGTTTCCTGTGCAAATAGGAGTGACATTTTCCAAAATATGAGTTAATTGTATTTTTTTCACATCCTTCTCTTTTCAAATATAGCGTTTCTTAGAAATGGCCGAGGCACATGTGGCAGCACAGGAGGGCAACCAGCATCGCGGCCCCCAAAATCAGCAAGTAACCCATCGTCGCCGACCCAGGGAGCGTGTGTTCAGGCCACGTGTCAGCCTCTTTGGCATGTTTGATGCTGAGGTGGTGTGGCGTTATCGGCTCCCGCCTCGTGTCATCCTGGACACCCTGCGCATAGTGCAGATTGACCTGGAGCCCAAGCACAACAGCCCAACAGCAATACCGCCATTGACTAAACTGTTGGCGGTATTGCACTTTTGCGCGACAGGGTCATTTCAGACCACTGTGGGAGTCACTTCAGGGATGTCCCAGAAGTCCTTCAGTCGTGTGCTAAAAGTTGTTCTGGGGGCGTTTGTGTCGCGTCTAAGGCAATTCATACATCTGCCACTCGATGAGGAGTCCCTGGTGCCGATAAAACGGCAGTTTTCCCACATAGCCGGTTTCCCACATGTCATAGGGGCAGTCGCTGGGGACTCATGTAATCTTGGTCCCCTCCGGTGGGAATGCTTTAAACAGCATGAGCCTTCCTGCTAATTGGCATAAGTGATTAGCACTTTCTAATCCACGTAACCCTGATTGAATTCCAATTGCTCATTACAACAGAGCTTTCACTCTCAATCTAGCGAATTGCACTCTTCACAGCAGACAGGTCTATACACTGTCTGAACAGCACGAGCTTCCAAGTTCATTAGCAGATATGCACTAATGTTTAGCGCTTCACACTTTAATTAACCCAGAGCAAGCCCTCAACTAGAGCCTTATACTGCAAACATTGTAATAAAGAAGGCTTTGGTTACTTTTAGCAGGGTTTTTTCTCATTATACAAACGGAGATCACACACTTCTCTCCGCTGCTTGCCTGTTACAGATTTTACTGTGGGTGACAGAAGGTTTTCAGTACCAATATCATAGGAGACACGGTTCTCATCTATCTTTAAACCACTCTGTCCTCCCATCAACCATTACCCACTAGCTTATGGAATGGTTTGCTGCGTAGGATTTACACAGATAATCCTCTGTATTTATACTACAATTCCTTTATATAATAGATCCCTATCAGTTGGTGTCTTTGTTTTTATTACACGTGTATGTGTGTATTTGAGATTTTTAATATATTTCACCTTGTCTTCCGGGAGGATATTATTATTAACCAGTAATTAATAAAAGTTATATTTTAATAAACATAAGGAGTGCTAACTTGTCCTTCTATGATGAACCCTCGTTCATGATTTTTTTTGTCCTAATTTTTTAAATCGCAAGCATTTCCATTCTATAAATGTCCAAGCTATATGTGACGCCTCTCTCCAGATTCGTAACCTGGTAGCTATGTGGCCAGGGAGTACACATGACTCTTTTGCCTTCCGGCAATCAGGGATGTGGGAAAGATTGCAACTGAGGCAAGGTGGTGCAAGGCCGAATGGTGATGTGTGGCTATTAGGTATTTTTATTATTTAACAAACATGTCATGTAAGTAGTAGTTTAAAGTGGAAATAGTAATGTCTTAAATTTTGTAGCTAAGTAGATATATTACAAAGGCACATTGCAATATCATTCAAAGGTACATTTAATTGTGATGTTTACCTTAAAATCCTACCTGGATAGCTGCCCATATGAAAAGTTGTTCAAAAACTTAAACCTTGGTTACAAATACATTGAATATGTTATGTGTCCGATTGCTTCTTTTGCCATTATTTGTCATCCATGTTGCCTGTCTTGTTGCCATAGATATAGTTATTTGGGTCTACAATTCTGACACTCGCTCATATTTTGAAACTTTTTAATTCTTGTCACCCCTTGTAGGAGATAATGCATACCCTTTTCGTCCTTGGCTCCTCACTCCTCTATTAAACCCACGTACGGAGCAGGAGATGGCATACAACTCCGCACATACAGCCACTAGATGGGTTGTGGAGCTGGCATTTGGTCTTTTAAAGGCCAGATTCCGGTGCCTAGATCAGTCTGGTGGTGCTCTAATGTATGCTCCATCCACTGTGTGTGATATCATAGCTCTGTGCGTGGTGTTCCATATTATCGCCATTAGGAGTGGGGTTCCTTGGGTGGAGGAGGCTGAGGTTGCTGTCCAGGAGGTGTTAGATGCTGACCCCAGCCCTCCAGAATCAGTTGATGCTGTGTCTTTCAAGCAATATGTCCTGGACACCTACTTCTCTTGTAAGTGTTTTTGTTATGTTTTTAAAAAATACAACATACATAGCTAATAAGTTTATAATTATACAATTTATTTACACAATAGCAAAAACACATCAAACAAACAATTTTTTTTTTTTTTACGGGGCCTCTTTGCTGGTATAATGGTTGCATCGCATCGAGGATGAGTCTGGCTTCTGGTAACCCGTGATATAGAAGGCAACAGTGGGGAGGAAGCAGAGGCCAGTGGAGCAGCAGTGAGTGACTGTGCAGCAGCCGACGATTGTGTGGCACGGGTGGCAGAAGGTGCAGAGATGGCAGATGGGGCAGAGATGGCAGAAGGGGCAGATGGGTCAGAGATGGCAGAAGGGGTAGATGGGGAAGATGGGGCAGATATGGCAGAAGGGGCAGAGATGGCAGATGGGGCAGAGGGGGCAGAGATGGATGAAGGGGCAGATGGTGGTAAATAATAGTTGTATTGCTGATTAGAATGTGAATATGGTTCAATGTCAACATATGGGTTGGTTTGAAAATGATGGCAATGCATTTGGGGTCTTAGACTAGAACCAATAGAACCTTGAGAGTGGAGTTGTTCAATATGTGAAGACGGGTGCTCGCGATAAGGCCTACTTGTGGAACGATAATTGGGTGAAGTGTAGTATGATTGATACATGGGACTAAGAGATGGAGAGAAAGAAGTAGGAGAAGATTCCTGTGATATGCGTGATTGGGGATTGGTGATATACACTGCAATAAGGTCAGTGAGACGGGTAAGGGTAGTGTTGATAGATGAAAGATTTAAGTCCATAGTGTTCTCTATACGGGTGAGGCTACTGTGTAAAGTGTGCTCCATACGGGTGAGGGTTGTGGCAATATCTGTGGTATTGGACTGAATAGTGGCATTTGTGTCTCTAATACTGTGATAGCATGCGTGCAGTGATTCCCGTTTACTGACTTCTGCCTCCTCACTCATCTGATGCTCTTCCACATCACGTGGCTCCTCCACCAGCTCATCCTCTGAAATGTCTTCCGCTGTATTGGGCCCTACAAGGGGAAAAAATTAAATAAATAATGCCGTCCTTAGGTAATTTGTGTGAATTTATATATTTATATATATGTGTGTGTGTATATACCTGTAGCTGTGATAGGCTCGCTGGCGGGTGGGCTACGTCCGGTGTCAATGCGGCCCACACCTTGAACCATCTCCGCATTCAAACAGGCCAATGCCCTGGTCTCCAATGCAGTCAATTCCAGCATTGCTGGAGGTCCACCACCTGTCATTCTTGCATGTCTTCTGTGTTCAAATTTTATCTTTTAGGCGGCGTTTAAAGTCTTGCCACCTGTGTGCAAAATAGACACATTAGCAGGATAATATTATCCACAAAATCTGGACACATTTAACCAATTTTTGTACGCTTCAATGCTTACCTTTTCTGGACCTTATTAACCTTGCGTCTGATTGGAGCCACGGCATTGACCTCATTTGTAATTTCTTCCCATATTCTTGCTTTTGATGGTGCAGAGAGTGGACGTGGAGTGGAGTGGAGCCTATCAACAGCCAATTCGACCAAAATGTCTATTTCATTTTTTGTGAAATTGGGCTGGCGTGTTTTTTTAGCAGCAGCAGCAGATGATGAGCTGGATGGCTCATTGGAGTCTTGTTCAGACATGTTCAGGTTCTCCTGTTTTTTACCCACAGAAGTGTTCACAATCTAAAAAAGGAAAAAAGAAAGTGCAATTATTCCATTTCCTACGACGCTATCTATGTCAGGTAGCAGACCTAGGCCCATGTTACTTACCCTAAAATGGAGCAAGGTTCTCCTGTTTTTTACCCACAGAAGTGTTTACAATCTAAAAAAGGAAAAAAGAAAGTGCAATTATTCCATTTCCTACGACGCTATCTATGTCAGGTAGCAGACCTAGGCCCATGTTACTTACCTCAATATCCACCAATATTAACCGTTTCCTGACAGCAACAACTTTGAAAAGCCATGCGCAAATTGTCAGGGCGAACTATCGCATGCTGTATGCGATTTTATAGTGGTGCGTTCAGTTGCGTACACGCCAGAACGCTAGCCACGCTCGAGCAGTGATTGACAAGTCAGTCAGCCATCTTAGTACAGGTTCCGCGATGGACGTGCAGACGCACCGACGTGCTCTGAGAACCAATCGGTAAGCAGGATATTAAACTGTCATTTCAGAGAGAAATTGAGGTCTGCAGTATTCTCACGTACCGAACTGCGGGTGCTGACAGCAACGATGGACCGTTGTTTTCAGCCCGCAGGGAGGTACGTGGGAAATGAACAGAAAATGCAGGCATACCGAGCCGTTCGCAGATGGCTGCGTATGCAGGTAGGCACCAGGCGCTCCATCGTGCAACTGCAACGTCAATGGAGTGATCTGCGGAGGAGACAGCCCGACCTTTTAGCAGAGTTGAGGGCGGAAATTATAACTAGTAAGTCGCCCACAAACACTATATAATAGGGTAATGTAATATTTTATGCTCACAGGAAATAGGGACACAAAAAGCCTAGTTTCTGACCATTATCATACTAAACATATTATTAATGTTTGACTTATTATTTACAATTATTTTATTTATTTCCGATTATATATATGTTCTAAATCTTTGTGTAATTTTTTTCAAAACTTTACATGTTATTGTCATGAGTACCATTTTACCATTCAAAGATACCATTCGCTGCATATATGTATGTATTAGTTGTGAATGTTGAAGAAATTACAAAATACACCTTAGATAACACATCATGCTCTCCAACAGGACGCCAACGCAGCTCGCAACACCATCGGCAAGATCAACAGGTGGTCCCACCGCACCAACCACCGGACCAACCAAGTGGAAGCCACCAGGCACAGGAGGAGGCAACGGTGGTGGCGGAGTCGCCGGTCTCCTATCAATTATCCTCATCACCTCTGCTGTTCCAGGACTCAACAGAATACACCTCTCAGCAAGCAGAAGTGCTGGTTGAGGAAAGTAAGTACATTACATGGTAATTTTCCTATACTTGAGTTGTATTTTTTTATTTTTTTTTACCAGATAGACGTAGAACATGAGAAACTGTTTTCACTGTCCATTCACAATACAGGGCATCCTAAGTTTCCACAATCGTAAAAATGTCCTCCCCACAATTCTTGTCTTGTGCGCAGGCCAACTCAGCTGGCTGCCTTGAAAAATGCACCCTAGTGGGTGAGATTGTCGTTGAAAAAAATTTCTAGAAAGTTCATGTATGTAAAAATTAACTTTTATACTATATTCTTCGTATTAGTTGTGTTTCCCCCTTCCTTTAGGTTGTAAGCTCTCATGCACATGGCCCTTTTTCATTGTGTGCTCCTTCTACGGTTTCTTCACCCTCTACACCTCTTGGCCTTCTTAGCCAGGCCTGGTTTCCCTGTTTTCTTAAGCTTCGCCCTTCTTCTTGCTGATTTCTACCATCCATTTCACTATCTGTCAGAGATAATCTGATTTGCTGAAAACTCAGACCTTAAACAGACCAGACATGTACTTGGTGTTCCAACATGTTTGGCACTGCAGACCCTTTTCTGTCGCCTTATAAGTCATAGAGAATAATACTAACAATAATAATTACTACTACATTTATAAAAATTTAATGAATGAATGATTTGCTTTACCCTGTCACCTGTCTTTGTATCATGTTGTGTCTTGGTTCTGTTTTCAGTATATGTTATTTACTCCTACATTTATCAAAATTTAATGAATGCGGCCAGTGTTTGGGTAGCATTTATTTATGCACTATACCGAGCTTACAAAATGCAAAGGTACAAGAACCGACAGCTAGCATTTCACCACATTAATGTATTAAGAGTGCATTTTCTAAATAGTTGTATTTCATTTTTTGCAGCTGATGAGGAGTCGATGGGTCCTCCAAGGCACAGCCAGAGGCTTCTGTGTGAATTAAAAAGGCAAGAAAAAAAATATAAAACGCATAAAGAAAAAGCAAAAAAATGTAAAAAAAGAAATAAAATATATTAAAAAATTGTTAAATACCTTTTATTGATTTTTTTTGTGTTTCTTACTTAATATTTGTTCATAGTTTTAGTTTATAAATTAAAATATTTTTGTTAAAAGAAAAACTGGTATGTGTGTGATTTCATTGAACAAATTTACGTATTATCATTATACACTTAAGTCAAGCTGTTGTTTAAAAGCCAATGGAGAACAGGCCAACCAATAGGGTCACACCTCGCATCCGGGATATAATGTGATAAGGCCCCAAAGAAATAACAGTTATATACGACATAACCTCTTTCGAAAACATATACTGAAAACAGAACAAAGACACAACCTGATACACAGGGAAAACAGGGCTAGCGGCATAACCTCATTGGTGTTATATAGGTTAATAAAGTCATAAAAAAATTCCTTCAGCAAAAGACACTTAACGAATAAAATTGGATCATTATTTACAAAATAATAAGCTTCCACTCTTTTTCTATGCTGAAAACTCTGATCTTAAACAGACCAGAGATGTACTTTGTGTTTCAACAAAAGAAGGTTGTACTATAATTTACACCTATCATATAACAATTGGCTGAGAAAGTATTTAGGCGTATCTTGATCCTTTTGAGTCTCCTGGATGCAATGGACAAGTCGAAGAAGTCTGTGCAAGTCTTTGTTGAAAATCTCTGGATTGGAAACATAGGTTCTTTGAATAACTACTTCATTTCTGTTCATATTCTTTTCCTTCCAGCTGACACCAAAGGCTTATATAATCTATAATATAAATGTCTAGTGGCGTGTGTTAGTCTGTCTGTGTGTGTGTGTGTGGAAAAAATAAAACCAAGCTGCAGCGCCACCTGCTGGGTGGAACTATACACTGACCTACTAAATTCTTAGTGTGTGTGGGGAAAAAAATTCAGAAAGGGCTGAAATTTGGTATACTAAGATGTTTTTAATTTGTTAATTTAATTTGTTAATTGTTAAAAGTGTTTATAAAGATTTAAAAAAAAATATATATATATTTCTTGAAGGAGAAGTGACAGTTGGGAGTGGTTGGTGGTTGCCGGGGCTGACAGAGTGAGATGAGTGTGATACTCAGGAACGCTTAGAGAGATCCCTGTGTCTGGATAGACATCTGGATAGATGTGGCGATGAAAATGAAGGATGAGGTGATGGAGAAGAATGATGAAGTGGTGACATGTGGACAAAACCACGGTAAAAAAAGGGCGCTTACGTCAGGAAGTAACGCTCTTCCCCTGAGGAGGCCTGGGCTATGGCCCAAATGCATGACAAGAACCTTTTTAACACCTTAAGTAGCTTGATTTGACTAGAATGCATGAGTATCATGCACGGGTTAACTTGTCTACTATATAAATGGCTAGTGGCATGTGTGAAAAAAAAAAAACCAAGCTGCAGCGCCACCTGCTGGGCAGAGTTATACACTGACCTATATATTTCTTGAAGGAGAAGTGACTTGGGAGGGGTTGGTGGTTGCCGGGGGTGACAGTGGGGAGTTTTTAACACCTTAAGTAGCTTGATTTGACTAGAATGCATGAGTATCATGCACGGGTTAACTGACCTACTAAAAAACCTCAAAAAGGGCTGAAATTTGGTATACTGACATTATTGACGAGTTGAGGGGTCAAACTCATTTTCGTGAGGTAATTTTACCTCATGAACACACGTGTACAGTGGCGGATCGGGGCAATCCCCCCCCCCCCTCCCCCCTTTGCAGGGGTTTGCTGCATGTATGTGCAGGTCCGTTTGGCAGTGACAGTGTGCTGCCCGGCTGCTCTGATTGTGTTTTAAACACAATCAGAGCAGCCGGGCAGCACACTGTCCCTGCCTGTCACTGCCGAGCGGACCTGCGGACCCGGCAGCCTCAGAAGTCGGAAAGGGGGTGGGGCCTAAATTGCCCCGCCCTAACATCCCCCCGGGGAACAAACATTTTCTAGATCTGCCCCTGCATGTGTAGCGGCGTGTGTTAGTGTGTGTGTGTCTGTGGAAAAAACTATTTTCTCAGAAAGGGCTCATCCGAATTACCTGAAATTTGGTATACTGACATTATTTGACAAAAAAATGCATGAGTATCATGCACGGGTTAACTTGTATAATATATATATATATATATAATATAATACTTATGACATTATAAAAACACATCAAATATACATGATATACTGATATATGATATACGATAAAACACTGAAAATATTTCAATATTACGAAATTTTAATCATCAAAACTAAAACATCTTGACAGGGTAAACAAAGTAGCATAACAAGGAGAATATATATTTTTACGGTTATTTGCAACCAGCACCATGATTCAACAATTGAGAGATACACCAATGATGTTACTATGCCCTAAACAGCGTTGCGTTCGCTTCTGCAAGTATATGCAGGCTTGTACGGCCGTAAACGGGTAGAATAGGAACACTTGCGCCGCAAGTCATGAAGCTGCGTATGTGAGAATATGCCGCTTGATGACTTCGGCCGTTCGCACCCACAAGGTACGTGCATTAGTTCACGTACGTACGCTGCGCTCATTTTGCGTCCCTTAATAACTCAGGCCCATGAGGTATAAAGCTGGGCTCCGTGACTATATCGATATTTCTCGGGTGGGGGAGGCTCTCGTTCGTGAGCTTACCTTGGACGTCTGCGCTTGTCAGGGGTTTATCAGGGATTGGTGCTGCCGTTACGGATTCCTCGGATGTTCCGTTTGCCGATCTCTTTGTTTCTATTTTTGGTTTTGCCGTGGCGCAACCAGTGGATAGAGAAGAGGGAGGGGGAGAGAGAAGAAGAGAGAGATGGGGGAGGGGTGGAGAGAGAGAGGGAGGATGTATGGGGGTAATGGGGATATGTGTGTGGAGAACACAGATTGGGCTGGTACCTTTCAATATACTTATAGGGCTTCTAGTGGTTTATAGCTCTTTTGCCGGTGTAAGTCTATAAGCCCTGTTGTCGGCCCTATTGGCACTGTATATTGTGGGGGTAAGGTACCTCCTGTGTATGGACAAAACGCGTTGAGGATTATTGCACACTGTAGGATATCGGGGTACTTATGCAGGAGATCCACTGTGGAGAATTATTGGGACTGATTGTTACCTGCCCTGCGGGGAATGCATGCTGTCCAGATGAGTACCACCTAAAGATACCTTTATGTGCATTGTTGTGAATGATTTTATGTAAGTTTGATACTTACTTTTATCAATAAATTCTGTTGTATACAGTATTATACTATTTTAGTTTTCTTCATTATATTGTGCCACGGAGGTTCAAGCGGTTTTCCAGTGATTCCCCTTATTATAGAGGATTTGGAGACACCCAGAATTATTGGAAACTTCAGCAGTTTTATGGATATGCCTGAAAAGTTTTTTTATCTGGTACACTTAATAATTATTAGTGGTGATCACACCTGGGATATCAGTGTATTGGCACAAGTGTCTTTTCTGATCACTATCTGAGAATCACAATATATTTCCAATATATTTCTAGTGTGCTTCTATTTCTATCACACTCTATCCATCTCAAACATTGTTTTATATTGTGGTAATGCACTATGTGGCGCCCTGTTCCTTCTACCCTTCTTTTTTAGATATTCCAGACTCACCATCTGTTTTTGGAACTGGCTGCCTCCTGTAATTTGGACTTTGTGTTTACTCTATTATTGTCTACTAGTAACATCATTATATAGTGACTCTGTACACAGAAGTGGGTTATGCGCCACCGCATTGGGTATCTGTTGTGTGTGTGTATATATATATATATATATATACATATATATATATATATATATATATATATATATATATATATATATATATATACATACACACACATACATATATATATATATATATATATATGCACAAAATTGTAAGGTATTACTTAATACATAAAAACACACCCTGATTCATTAAGGAAGGGAAATCAATTTTTTTTTTAACTTTCCACGTGGGAAAACCATGTTGCTTTGGAGAGGGATGTAAATTAAAATGTGGGGACAGGTTTATAGTTAGGGTAGGGCATGTCCTAGATCAACTTTAAATTGCTGTGTAAAGCTAACAAGTATTCGTGTGCTACATGAAAAACCAGCAAGTATTTAACTTATGTGCAAAATAATAAACTAATATGCATCCCATGCATTGTAACATGGTTTTGTCCAGGTGAAAACTTATAATTTTTTTTTAATTACTTACATTCATGAATCAGGCCCACATTAGTTTCAAAACACATTAAAATGTCACCAAAGTAAAAATCCACATTCACAGTTAAACAGGATGCACTTTTCTCTCTTACCTGATCTTGCAGTGTAGACTACCTGATGTTCTCTCTTGTTCATGAAGTGTTGTTGTCAGTTGGCTTCTGGAACATTGGGGTCCTGTACTGAAAATGTGCAAAAATGCAAAATGTTAACAAACCCTGAATGATTCAAACACAACACTCCATTATGACCAAATAAAACATCCCCTTAGTACAGGCGTATATAGATAATAAAAGATATGAAAATTATTTATAATCATATACTAACATCTACCAACCCCTGACAGTCAGTTAATTAACCCCCCAGCCCTTAGCCAATTTATAATTTCATGCCCCCTGCAGCTTATTTCCCCCCCCCCGAGTCATGATCTCACCTCTCGCCCCCATATAGAGAAAAATATTTATCCCCCTGCAGCTTACCCCCATTGCGTCATGATATGTGCCACTGCCCCCCCATACAGAATAACAAGTAAAGCCACTCAGCCTATTATCCCACCCCCAGTCATGATCTGTGCCTGGCTTGGCTTGGCTGTGCTGTTGCCCCCTCCCCCATTAATTATTTGTGCCTGAAAACGCCAGTCCCCCCCATTAATTATTTGTGCCTGAAAACGCCAGTGCCAGTCCCCCCCATTATTTGACCCTGAAAACACTAGTGCCAGTCCCCCCCATTGTGCCTGAAAAATGCCAGTACCAGTAGTGCCAGTCCTTCCCCCATTGTGCCTAAAAAATGCCAGTGCCAGTAGTGCCAGTCCTTCCCCCATTGTGCCTGAAAACGCCAGTGCCAGTGCCAGTCACCTGCCATTGTGCCTGAAAACACCAGTGCCCGTAGTGCCAGTCGTCCCCCCATTGTGCCTGAAATGGCAAGTGCCAGTAGTGCCAGTCCCCCCCCCCCCCCCCCCCCGGTTTTTAGTACTCCCTGGGCAACCATTCACTCAAACTTTTACTTACCTGCCTGTGAACTCCTCTACTGTTCTTCTCTGGCGTCCGCCAGTGCTTGTTGTTTCAGTGCGGGCGCGGTCTGTCTGATTAGTGTGGTCTCATGAGATGTTACCCATCTCACGTGACCACACTGAACAGCGCACCACGCCCGCACTGACGGCAGCTGACAGCTTATGATTAGCTGTCGTCTGCCGTCTTCTGCCTACCCTAGCTGAGTCTGTGTATGGAGTCATAGGTGGACTCCATACACAGGGGCGACCTCATAAGGTAGGTATTTCGGGAGTGGGTTGCGGCGGTGGGCGGGGGAGCGGTTTGAATTTGGCTTAAGAAAGAAAAAAAAAGCTTGTTGGCTGATCAGGCCCTGCTCCTAGCGTAGTGCAAGTTCGTTAAACAACACCGCAGCGGCAGGCCAGAGGAGGAGGCTGAGTAGATGGTAATGGATGGTCAGGCATAAGCCGAGGTCAGGGGTCACAAGCAGGCAGAATGGTCAAATAACACGCCAAAGGGTCAGGCTCACCAAAAAGACAGCAGAAACAAGGAACAAGGCAATAGTCACAACGGGAGGTCCAATGTTAAACGGGCAGAGTATCCACAGGAAACTAGGACAAGCAGGAACAGGACAAGAGCAGATCAGCAACAGATAAAATCCACGTTATAACCGACAGGGAGTCTGAGCACTCTCTGCCTTAAACACTGATTGGCTAGATACTAATCTAGCCAATCAGGGTTTTGACCTGTAATTATCCTCAGGCCCAGTTAATCAATGAGTTGCTTAATTATCCTGCAGGCTGTAGCATGCGCACCCGGCTGCTCTGTGTTTGCTGGGGCGTGAAAGCTATTCATTTCGGCGTCCGGCCGTTGCCCTGGCAACTGTCAGGCCGAATACAGGAAGTGATGTTCCGGGTCGTCATAGAGACGGCCGGGACGCCAGAGACAGGGGGAAGTGAGTCGCGGTGGTGACCCCCCACTTGAGGAGGGGTTAAGGAACCCCGACACCCTGGTTTCCTAGGAAACTGTTTGAGAAACCTTTTAACGAGCCTGTTAGCATGAAGGCGTCTTCGTGGAACCCAGGACCGTTCTTCCAAACCACGATTTTTCCACTGAACAAGAAAATGGTCCTGTCCTTGGACTTTTTTATAGTTGAGAATCTTTTGAACTACAAATTTCTGAGGTCCATCCACATCCGGTGACCGAGTACTTGAGGGCTGAGGATGTCGAAACTCACTTGGGTATAATACCGGTTTGAGAAGGGAGCAGTGAAAAGCGTTTGGAACCCTCAAGAAACAAGGAAGTTTCAGCCTGAATGCTACATAGTTAACTTGTTTGGTAATGGTGAACGGTCCAATAAATTTAGCCCCAAGTTTTTTGCAGGATTGTCTGAGTTTGATATTGCTGTCATGAGTCGTGGCGACACTTCCGCCTTCTACGTCCTAGGCAACAACCGGGACGCTTCAATGCTAATATTGCAACGCCCGGAGAGCGCTCTTGCAGTCTGGCGCGTGCGCACTGAGTGGATAGCACTGATGTTGGGTTTCCCTGTGTGGGGAAGTGGCTCAGAAACAGTATTCGTGGAACATCTTGTTGCAGAGTTGATCATAACTAAATACCAGTGTTGCCTGCAGCAGTGAGTACTATTATTATTATTATTATTATGGTCACTTCTCCTGGGTATCAGTGCAGTGGGAGGGGTTTCTCTGGCTCTCTCTCCTATTGGCTCTCCTCGCTATTTAAGGCAGTGAGGACAGAGCCTTATTGACAGTTATAGCTCCCAGTGTAGCTAGGCTCCTGTTCCTTGTTTCCCTGCTCCTGTGCTGTGTTCTAGTTTGGATTTCCCGTGTATGACCCCTGGCTTGTTTCTGGACCTTGTTGTATTGCCTGTGACCCCTGACCTCGGCTCGTTATCTGGTATCGCTGTCTGCTGCTGGCCCCTGACCTTTGCTTGGATCTCACGCTGCTGTGTACTACTTCACGCTACCCCTGGGTTCTCCCCAGTCAGTGCACATTTCACGACCCTCTGTTCGTCTGCAGCCAAGTCTGTCCCCACCACTAGGGGCTCCAGCGAACACCAGACTTCGGAGCAGACTCCAGGTTTTGTCGTGCTGACTGGAGGAGTTCCTAACAGTTGCGAGAAGAGAGCCAGACCTTCTCTCCTACATTGAAAGAACAAGCCGTACAGTGGCGGTCAGAACATTTTTTAGAGTGAAATGAAGCTTGCCTCAAAAAAGACTGAACTTTTTTTCAAATAACTTTGAGATCTGCAGCTGTGGAACGTATTTCCGGGAGGCCAGAAGAACTGAGTGCATATATATAAATTGGACCTGGGGTGGAACCCAAATTACAATAGAATGGAGAAGTATGGGAGAAAGAATGACATGAGTTATTGTATGCAAATTCTGCCCAGGGTAACAGAGAGGATCAATTGTCGTGGAATTCTGAGGTGTACAACCGTAAGAACTGTTCCAGGTATTGGTTAACCCTCTCCGTTTGTCCGTTAGATTGAGGGTGGTATGCGGAGGAAAGGCTGATATGGATCCCGAGGAGGGTACATAAAGATTTCCAAAACTGCGCAACAAACTGGGAGCCACGATCAGAGACAATATCAGTAGGCAGCCCATGGAGCCGAAGTACATGTTGAACTAAGAGAGTAGCTAGATCTCGTGCACTGGGAAGTCTGGTTAACGGTAAGAAATGAGACATTTTACTAAACCGGCTCACGACCACTCATATAGTGTTATGCCCTGCAGAAGATGGAAGATCAACGATAAAGTCCATTGACAAGTGTGTCCAAGGTTTCGAAAGAATGCATACCGGAACAAGCTGGCCTGAAGGACAGGTTCTGGGGACCTTACTCCTTGCACAACTTTCACAAGCCAGAACAAAGTTCCTGACATCTGCGGACAATGAGGGCCACCACACGGAGCGTGAAAGGATTTTCACTGTCTTATAGATACCGGGATGCCCAGCGGTCTTGCTATCATGAGCTTCAGAAAGGACCGCTTTTCTTAAGTGGACTGGGACAAACAGACGATTCACCGGAGTGTCTGCAGGTGCTATCTTTTGAAATCTACGGAGAGTAACTCCCACGTCTTGAGTTAATCCAGCATGAATGATAGATGAAGGAATAATAGGCAGTGGTTCAGAAATTGGAACATGATGCGACATTGATAGCGCATCCGCCCTGATGTTTTTAGAACCGGTTCTCTAGGTGATAATGTAGTTGTACCAGGTAAAGAAGAGTGCCCAGTGGGCCTGTCTGGGATTCAACCATTTGGTTGACTGGATGTACTGCAGATTCTTCAGTTACCACAGAGACTACCTGCATGGCTCCTTCCAGCCATTCTTCAAAGGCCCATTTTATGGCCAAAAGTTCCTGATTAGCTATATCGTAGTTAGTTTCAGCGATAGAAAATTTACGGGAGAAATATGCACAAGGATGTAAACGGTGAGTATGAGGGTCTTTCTGGGAGAGGATAGCACCAGCTCCAACATCAGAGGCATCAACCTCTAGTACAAAGGGTACATCTGGATTAGGGTCTCTGAGAACCTGAGCATAGACAAATCCTTTTTTGAGGGTTTCAAATGCGGTTACAGCCTGAAGAGGCCAATTAGTGGAATCCATTCCCTTGCGGGTAAGGGCGACAATAGGAACCACTATATCTGAGAATCCGCGGATAAATCTTCTATAATAGTTTGCGAGAACCAAGAATCTCTGGACAGCTTTGAGGTTATTGGGTTGTACCCAATCTAGAAAGGCTTGGACTTAGTTGGGTCCATGGAGAAACCAGCAGAGGAGATTTTGTACCCCAAGAACAACACTTTCTGTACCTCAAATTCGCACTTCTCCAACTTGGCAGAGAGATGAAGATCATGAAGTTTTTGGAGGACCTACTTAACATGACACCAATATAGGGACAATGACTGGGAATATATCAGGATGTCATCCAAATACACGACCATGAACTAACCGAGAAATTCACGGAGCACTTCATTAATTAGATCTTGAAATACTGCAGATACGTTACTAAGACCGAACGGCATGACCAGGTAGTCGTAGTGGCCAGAATGTGTGTTGAATGCCGTTTTCCATTCATCCCTCTTCCTGATGCGGATAAGGTTATATGCTCCACGGAGATCAATTTTGGTGAAGATGGTGGCAGTCTTTAGTTGGTCAAAGAGCACAGAGATGAGGGGAAGAGGATAGGTACTTTTAATCGTGATTTCATTAAGACCCCGGTAATCGATGCGGCGCCGCAATCCACCATATTTTTGTATACAAATAAGAATCCGGCTCCTACTGGAGATTTAGAAGGCCTGATAAACCCTTTTTCCAGATTGTTTTCTATGTATTCCTGCATGGCCTTGGTCTCGGGACCAGAGAGAGAGTACAACCTCCCTTTGGGTAGTCTGGAACCAGGAATCAGATCAATGGCACAATCAAAGTCACGATGTGACGGCAGAGACTTACCCCTTTTTTTTAGAGAAAACATCCTGAAACTCATGGTATTGAGGAGGGAGCTGCTCAAGCACTGGTTGCAAGATCCGGAGAAGCAAGGTCAAGCAGGACCGCGAACAGTAAGGGCTCCATTGAGTAATTTCCCCTTTAACCCAATCCACTACAAGGTTGTGGAGGGAGAGCCAGGGATGGCCAAAAATTAAAGGGACGGATGGGCAATCAATGAAGTAAAGTGACAGGGCTTCTGAGTGGAGAGCCTCCATGGTTAGCTGCAGTAGAGGAGTCTCACAAAGAATTTTGCCACCAGGCAATGATCTACCATTCAGGCCATAAACTGTGATAGCAGAATTGAGCTTCACAGAAGGAATCCCAGCAGCGTGAGCAAACCCGATGTCCAGGAAGTTGTCAGCAGCACCACTGTCAGTAAAGGCCGAGATGGCCACAGAACAAGCACAGTGAGTGACGTGCAGGAACTAGGACTGCATTGTTTGGGGAAATGATTTGCAGACCTAGGCGAACCTCCCCCTCATTCCCTAGGCATGCTCTTTTCCCAAGTTGATGGGACAAGAGCGGGAGAAGTGGCCCTTGATTCCACAGTAGAGGCAAAGGCCTTGAGACTGTCTCCTGTTCTTTTCTTCAGAAGAAAGATGGTATGCTCCTAATTGCATGCCTCTTCCGTGTTAGTAGATGCGGGAACAAAAGCAGAAGAGAAAGATGGTGCCTCTTTTTCCGCCTTCCTCTCCTTGATTTTTCTGTCAGTCTTAATGGTGAGCTGCATGAAGGTCTCCACACATGTTGGAGAAGGGTACTATACCAGAGTGTCCTTGATCTGTTCTGACAGCCCTAGGCGAAACTGACTCCGTAACGCCGGATCATTCCATTCGCTGTCAGATGACCATCATCTGAATTCAGCACAGTACTCCTCAGCAGAACGCCGGCCTTGCTTCAAGGCCCTCAGATGAGCCTCAGCTGAGGCCACTCGATCCGGGTCATCATAGAGCAGACCCAAAGCATTGAAGAAAGCATCCACGGACTGCATGGTTGGACTTGTTGAAGCCAGACTAAAAGCCCATGACTGGGGATCACCCTGGAGGAGGGAGATGATGATCCCGACCCTCTGTTGTTCTGAAGACGAGGTCTCAGAGGGAAATAGAGCTTACAGATCTCCCTGAAATTCCAGAACAAAGCTCTGTCCTCAGAAAACCGGTCTGGCAAATTTAATTTGGGTTCTACTGGAGGAGCCACAGTGACTTGTGAAGTCCTAGAGGCTTCCTCTTGTGCAGATAGCTGATGCGCTAATCCCTGAACCATCTGCGACAGGGTCTAAACTTGGCCAGCCAGAACCTGGGCTGGAGTTGGGTTGGTTCCATTTTCATCCATCCCAAGGATTTCCTCCTGGAAATTTTCAAGGCCGGTTATAATGTTAGGCTGCCGGGCTGATAACGAATTTGCAGAACAGATGACAGAGGTCTTCACCTATAGCAGCCGCATTTCCCGTAAAGCTTTATGCGCTCACAGGTACTCGGATGCCCCAAGACTTAAATTCTAGCGTAGTGCAAGTTCATTAAACAACACCACAGCTGTAGGCCAGAGGAGGCTGAGTAGATGGTAACGGATGGTCAGACGTAAGCCGAGGTCAGGGGTCACAAGCAGGTAGAATGGTCAAATAACACGCCAAAGGGTCAGGGTCACCAGCAAGACAGCAGAATCCAGGAACAAGGCAATAGAGTCACAACGGGAGGTCCAATGGTAAACGGGCAGAGTATCCACAGGAAACTGGGACACGCAGGAACAGGACAAGAGCAGGTCAGAAACAGATAAAATCCATGCTATAACCGGCAGGGAGGCTAAGCCTTTTCTGCCTTAAATACTGAAACTAGCCAATCAATGAGATCAACAGAATAACTCAGAATTGTAGGGTGGTTGTTGCATGAATTTTACAAGTTATATGAGGATTGAAGCAAGGGAATGTTTTCCCCTGGCAAACAATAGAAATCATGTTTAGCTAGGCAGCTGTTATATCTTAATTGGCGCTACTACAGTAGAGTAACCTCGAATGAACTTCCGGTAATAATTAGCAACTCCTAGGAAATGTTGCATTGCTCTCAAAATGGTAGGTTGAGGCCAATTGATAATGGCTTGTACCTTGTCTGGATCCATGGGTAACATCACTCTGGGTTACATCATTTCAGTTCCTGAAATGATGTAAGCCAGAAAGAGAAAGGATTTAAGGTGCATTTTTCCAGCTTACAGTACAACTTGTTCTTACGGAGATGTTAAAGAATCTCCTTGACAAGGCCTCTATGAGACTTGATATCTGTAGAGAAAATAAGAATGTCATCTAGGTAAACTACTAGGGTGATGTACAAGAGATCTTGGAAAATCCCTGAAAGACCGCAAGGGCATTATTGAGTCTAAAGGGCATAATAAGTTAATGTGTGACAAAAAGCTTAATATGAATATTCAAGAGTATTCTCCAGCTTTTAAATTTAGAGAGATTATGCTTCCCTGTTCTTTCATCTTACTTGTCATTTGTCTGGCTTCTAGAAAGTTGGGATCCTGTTTTGAAAATATGCAAAATATGTATTATAATGAAAATGTTAACAAACTCTGGATGATTAGAATCTTTAGTTTAAACAGAATACTCCATTATGGCCAGAAAAAAATAAATCATAGCATAGGCATATATAGACAATAATATATATGAAAAATTGTTTTCAAAGAGGTATAATCAAATACAAACATCTGTCAGCCCCATCTAACTAGTATCTAGCATTTTAATGACTGTAGAGAGCATCCCTGAAACTTCCACACAATACGGAGAACATTCTTGTGACTGCCAAACAATACAAAGAACATCCTTGTGACCGCCACACAATACAGAGAACATCATTGAGACCGCCACACAATGCAGAGATCATGCCCACCTCCCCAAAACTGCTCCCTTCAGTCACTTAATCTGCCCTCTTCATGTCCCTTAATCAGACCCCTTCCTTTCACTTAATTAGCCCTTTAATCAGCCACTTCATGTAATTTAATCAGCCTCTTAATAAGCCCCCTTCAGCCCATTAGTCAGCCCCTTATTCAGTGCCTTAATGATCCCCCTTCATGTCACTTAATCACATCCTTATTTCACCCCCTTCAGCCCCTTAATCAACCCCCTTCAGCCACTTAATCAGCCCCCTACAGCCTCTTAATCAGCCCCCTTCATGTAACTTAATTAGCCTTTTAATCAGTCCCTTAATAATCCCTATTCATGTCAATTAATCAGACCCCTTCATGTCACTTAATCAATCAGCCCCTTAATGATTCCCCTTCATGTCACTTAATCAGCCCCCATTCTTTTCACTTAATCAGCCCCTTAATAATCCCCCTTCATGCCACTTAAGTAGTACCTCTTCATGTCACTTAATCATCCCCTTAATAAACCCCATCCATGTAATTTAATCAGCCCTCTTTCATGTCACTTAATCAGACCCCCTTCATGTCATTTAATCAGCCCCTTAATCAATCAGCCCCTTAATAATCACCCTTCATGTCACTTAATCAGCCCCCCCTTCATGACATTTAATCAGCTCCTTAATAAGCCCCCTTCATGTCACTTAATCAATCAGACTCTTAATAATCCCCCTTCATGTCACTTAATCAATCAGCCCCTTAATAATTCCCATTCATTTCACTTAATCAGCCCTCTTTCATGTCACTTAATCAGCCCTCTTTCATGTCACTTAATCAGCCCCCCTTCATGTCACTTAATCAGCCCTCTTTCATGTCACTTAATCAGCCCTCCTTCATGTCATTTAATCAGCCCCTTAATAAGCCTGCTTCATGTCACTTAATCAACCCCTTAATAATCCCCCTTCATGTCACTTAATCAGCCTCCTTTCATGTCACTTAATCAGCCCCTTAATAATCCCCCTTCATGTCACTTAATTAGCCTCCATTCATGTCACTTAATCAGCCTCCATTCCTGTCACTTAATCAGTCCCCATTCATGTCACTTAATCAGCCCACTAATAATCCCCCTGCATCCCACTTAATCAGCCCCCTTTCATATCACTTAATCAGCCCCCTTTCATTTAACTTAATCAGCTCTCCTTCATGTCATTTAATCAGCCCCTTAATAAGCCTGCTTCATGTCACTTAATCAATCAACCCCTTAATAATCCCCCTTCATGTCACTTAATCAGCCTCCTTTCATGTCACTTAATCTGCCCCTTAATAATCCCCCTTCATGTCACTTAATCAGTCAGCCCCTTAATAATCCCCTTTCATGTCACTTAATTAGCCTCCATTCATGACACTTAATCAGCCCCTCCTTCATGTCACTTAATCAGCCCCTTAATAATATCACTTCATGTCACTTAATCAGCCCCTTAATAATCCATCTTCATGTCACTTAATCAGCCTCCATTCCTGTCACTTAATCAGTCCCCATTCATGACACTTAATCAGCCCACTAATAATGCCCCTGCATCCCACTTAATCAGCCCCCTTTCATGTCACTTAATCAGCCCCCTTTCATTTCACTTAATCAGCCCCCATTCATGTCACTTAATCAGCTCCCCTTCATGTCACTTAATCAGCCCCTTAATATCGCCCTTCATGTCACTTAATCAGCCCATTTATAATCTTCCTTCACGTCACTTAATTAACCCTTATTCATGTCACTTAATCAGCCCATTTATATTCCCTCTTTATCTCACTTAACCAGTCCCCCTTCATGTCACAATCAGCCCCTTAATAATCCCACTTTATGTTACTATGTGCTTTTCCACCTCCACAAAAGCCCTCACATAATTTGTAAAATACAAATATATAATTGTAGAAAACAGTAAGGATCTTCCTTTCCCACTAATAATTTGACATATTGTGCTTGTTAACTGAATAACACATGTAATTACATTGATGTGATACACAGCCTTTATTTTCAATATTCCTTTTCTTTTGCTGATTAACACTCAAAATCACTAATGAGGTTTAAACATTTTGACATACATCAGTATTATTATTATTATTATTATTATTATTATTATTATTATTATTATCATTTATTTGTTAGGCGCCACGAGGTATCCGCAGTGCCGCACACAGTACTAACAGTAGACTATACAGGGTGAAACCATACAGAACAATGAACAAAAAGTACCAATACTTCAGAAACTCCGGCTAGTCATATGCAGTAAGAACGGAGCGGAAGAACAAG
The DNA here is from genome assembly GCF_038048845.1 of Mixophyes fleayi. Lineage (NCBI taxonomy): Eukaryota > Metazoa > Chordata > Amphibia > Anura > Limnodynastidae > Mixophyes > Mixophyes fleayi. The sequence goes on from NC_134406.1 coordinate 122,857,026, forward strand.
TATGGAGACAGGAGGGGAGGGAGCCCTGCTCATACAGTTTACATCCTAAGGGAGGGTAAACAGACCAGGCACAAGAGGAGCCAGTTGAGGCAAGAGGAGAGAAGGGAGGACGAGCAAAGGGAGGAGATGGGGGTTAAGTAGATGGTTGGTAGGCTTTGAGGAAGAGGTGAGTTTTGAGTGCACGTTTGAAGGAGCACAGAGTAGGAGAGAGACGGATGGAATGAGGGAAGTTGTTCCAGAGAATGGTGGCTGCACGGGAAAAGTCTTGGATTCTGGAGTGGGAAGAGGTGATAAGGGTGGAGGACAGGCGGCGGTCGTTGGCTGAGAGCAGGCAGCGGGCAGGAGTGTGAATGTAGAGGAGGTTAGAGATATAAGGGGCAGTAGAGTTGGCGAGTGTCTTGTAAGTGGTGGTGAGGAGTTTGAAAAAGGATTCTGTAGGGGAAGGGGAGCCAGTGTAAGGCAAGGCAGAGAGGAGAGGCAGAGGAGGAGCGGCGTGAGAGGAAGATGAGTCTTGCGGCCGCATTGAGTATAGAGTGGAGGGTGGAGAGATGGGAGTGGGGGAGGCCAGTGAGGAGGAGGTTACAATAATCAAGGCGGGAGATGATGAGTGCATGAATGATAGTTTTGGTGGCATCCTGATTGAGAAAAGGACGGATGCGGGCGATGTTGCGTAAATAACAGTACATAAAATTAGTACATAAAAATACATTGTTAAAGTCCTGAAAATTTCTTTTGGGCATCAAACAGTGATTTTTTTTTCTTCCCACCAGTGAAAGTAATATCTATTTTAGAACAGTTGTACAAAAGCGCATCCTTTGTTATAGTACAGTTTGATTATGAAATATTACAAAACCAAATGCATGCCTTTATAATATTATAACTAAGTTTGTTATACATTAGATTGCCTGCAATCAGCCATTGAATATTTTCAATGCTCCATTTAATTAGAATTTCAAAGGAAAATAACATCAAGCAAAGCATCATAAAATAGGAGCTTTCTATCAGTGTCTAGTCATCTATTTCAGTGTTATTCACATCTGTCAAGTTTGATCAATAACAAAACAGAGGCAGGAGCGGAATGCAGCACCTGTTTGCATACAGGCCTACTGGAGTCTAAAGAAAGAATCATAAAAAATTTTTTGATCTAGAACTTAAAACAGTTTCAGTGAAATATTTTTGTATTAAAGCAGCAATCCCACATAGAAGATTTATTTTTTATCTTCTTTAAATAGCGTAAGTATATTTTAAGCTTGTATAATTTTTTAGCTATCCTACAAATCATTATCTCCTTTTAACAAGCTCTCTGTTCAGCAAACAAAAATTAACTAATATGGTCATAGCAGTGATGGAGATGCGAAGGCAAGGGAGAAGAGGAGAACCAAGGGCAGGGGCTTAGTGTTGAGGTGTTGTAACGCCTGCAGGGAACAGGACAGACGCACACTGATAAACTTACCTTACAAACAAGGGTAACCTCCTGTCCGCTTCTGAGACACCACAGCCACTCTCCTATCCCAGCAGACCAGCAACCGAACCTCTGTCCCCTCACTCCACTTCCCTCTATGGAAGAAATTAAGGGCGTGCCTACCAGGGGAGGGCTGTCCGAGACAAAGGCAATGAGCAGAGACACTCAAGTCAATCTCGCTTGCTGCCACTTCGTCTTACTCTTGCCAAGGGCGCGGGACTACGAGTACTTGAGACCAGGTACAGTCCCGCCTCAAGTACCCCACTCACCTCACGGGCCTAACTGAAAGAAGGAATAGAGCGTTATACTCACCGGGCACTCCAACTGCCGGTCCCTGCTCTCCTGCTCCTCTCTGTCACCTGTAGACGACAGACACAACACAGCCTCCCTCTACTCTACCAGTGCGGCTAGTATGTTCAACCCACACAACTGCACTAATTAACAACAGGCGACCCCGACCCTAACAACTAACTAATGGCCAGGAATGCAACTTGACTATAAACTGGTTGTAGTGTACAGCCTAAACCTCCTCCCGCATGGAACCGCCAGTCATCACTACCGGAACTCGAAACGGCTGCATTCACTCAAGCGGAACACCTGTCCCAGTCCGGAACTGTCAGAGAACCTGCCGGAACTGAGGACTGGAACAACCAAATAGAACCAGGGGACGCCCCTGGAACTCAAATGAGCTGTGCTGCACTGCCAGTGAGATACTCAATCGCCGCCTCTGGAAACCAGCATAACTCCAGGGACCTACGGGACAGGAAAACTACTGTGTGTTCTTCCCTGGCTATGTGTGTGCTCTTAACTACACCTTGTCCCCACAGTACAGATTATACCAGGAAAGCAGTAAGGAAAAAAGAGCCTACCGTTAATAGGGGCCTGACGTCTTGCACCTGTAAAGGAACACACACAGCACAACCAAAATACAATGCACAATACAGTATTCGCCGCACAGGCGGAATAAGACCCTGCTTCTGTATCTGAAAGGCTGACACGCTGCGGCCGTATTAGCCTAGGGCGGCCAGAACCCTTAATCAGGCCCTGGTTAGAGAATTTCGACCGTAAGCTTCATTGGGGCAGGGACTGATGTGAGTTCTCTGTACAGCGCTGCGGAATTAGTGGCGCTATATAAAGAGCTGATGATGACGTTACATATATGACTGTACTACCCTAAGAGTTCATTTTTGATGGGAGCTCAGAGCAGCTAGTATTGTGTCATGTATGAGTTTTTTTTTTGTCAAGCCCAGGATCCAAGACTTTATTAAATAAAAAGCCTGAAGATGAGCAATAAACAGCAATAAATAATACACACACCTGCTATCTAACCAGACGGTTTAGTATAGCACTAACAGGAGCTCTGCTCTACTGTTATCTAGGCCTGTCACCTAGCATACTCACCACACAGGGGACCGCACCCTACTCTCTCAGGGCTCTCACGTCCGCTGCATACAGGACCTGGTGCCCTCTTTACCAAGGGCCTTATGCCCTACACCATGGACCTCTCTGCCCAGCTAACTAGGGCCTTGCACCATTCTAACTATGGGCTTTATGCCCCTACCTAGGGCCTTATGCCCTCTCAACTATGGGCACTAGTCCACTCACTAGGCCTGGCAACCTATCTATGGCCTCTAGGCCACTAACTAGGGCCTTGTGCCCCTTATACAATATGGTCTTTGAGCCCTCTAACTACCTTTATGGGCCTTGTCCCCAATTACCCTGGGCCTTGTCCCCCTAACCGTTGCCACAGGCCTAGTGCCGGACTGTGCCCACGGGCCTTGTGCCTAACCTAATGCAGAGTATACTTACCTGTTCTGTGCAGGATACTCAACTTGCTGCCGACGTCTTATTTTCCGGGTCTTCCAGACCCTCCAGCCCGCGGCGCCTCTTCTCCGTTTCGGCGCCGGGCCTCCAGCGATCTTCTGGGCGGGGGCACTCTTAGCCCTTACAAGGGCTCCCCGCCGACGTCTCCTGCACTCTTCTGAAGTCTTCTGGGCAGGGGGCGCTCTTAGCCCTTACAAGGGCTTCTGCCGACGTCTCTGCTGCTTTCTTTCAGTGGCAGGGTAGCTCCTTGCCCTGACAAGGGCACCCTGCCACTTCCGCCGTCTTGATCTTGATTCGGCGCTCCGGACATCCCACGACATCCACCTGTCTCTCCGCCAACGAACTTCTGCAGTAATGGCGCCGCTCGGCGTCCTATATAACCGCCGGCACAATGTCACCACTGGGCGCCGTGGCGCCAATAATTTGAACATCCGGATGTGAGCCAGGATTGGCTCACTCATCCGGCCGCCGATTGGCCAGCAGCCCTCTTCCGGCGAAACCTGCGGAAAAAGAGATATACTTACCAGTGCTGGAATGCAGGAAGGGTAAGTAACTGTTCTCTTCTTTCTTCACCTTTGTCACGAACATGCTCCCAGCTGCCGTGACGTTGGGGTGTTTGCTGTATGAGGTCACACACTATTTCAGCCCGCAGTCTCTCTTACCTATCACACAGGTTCTAGACCTACGGAATCGCCCCCAAACACAGCGCTCTCACACCCCTAGACACTTTAATGTACAGCCACCACCTATTGGGTATGGGCAATAGGACCCCAATATACTGACCCACACTGGCACACAGGCTTCTAGTTCCACAAACTAGCAAGACTCACACCAGCACACACAGGGTTAACTCTTCACACCTCCAGACTGTTACACAAATGTACATACAAGCACACACAGCTTGTTAATCAAATGTATCAACAAATCACACACTGGCATTCCAATGGTTAAACTGGTCGAGCGATCTCTTCTAAAAAGGCTATGGATTCTTTAGAGTATCAAGGACGCAACTTATTAAATTTTAGATTTAATATACAAAAGGTACATGGCATACAGATAACAAAAATAATGAATAAAGATTTGACATACAAATAAAAAATTGCAAACAAATGGGATGAAAGTACAGAGCATTACTTACAAATAATAATCTGTAATAAGCTTCCCTTTACAAGGCAGCGCATGACAACGCCGAACTCTCCAGAGTTGAAGAATCCGGAGGTTCATACATTTACCCCCTGGTCTTTTGTGAAGAATATGGAGAAGACTGAAGGGATTTTCTTCCTGCATAATTTATCTGGGTTTCTCTCTCATCATCAGTAACCGACTGTTACTGTTACTGACTACTCCTACTGGTGTCAGCTTGTCACCATCATACTGTTGATCACCAGCTTCTCCTACACACCCTTCACTCCATTGGCTTTTATGACACAGTTCTTTCCTGGTTCACTTCCTACCTTTTGAACCTTTATTGTTTCTACCTCTGGCACATCCTCCCCTCCACTCCCCCTATCTGTTGGGGTTTCACAAGGCTCTGTTCTTGGCCCTTTACTTTATTTCATTGTACATCTCTTCTCTTGGTTCACTAATTCACTCATTCGGCCTCCAATATCACATCTACGCTGATGACACCCAAATCTATATCTCTTCCCCTGACATCTCTCCTTCTGTACTATCTCGTGTAACCAACTGTCTTTCTGCTCTCTCCACATGGATGTCCCAACGCTACCTAAAGCGCAACATGTCCAAAACAGAGCTTATTATCTTCTCTCCTGCCAGAATCACCACCTGCCCTCAAATCTCCCTCACTGTCAATAACACCACAATTTTCTCAGTCTCCCAAGCTTGTTGCCTTGGTGTCACACTTGACCCCGCCCTCTGATTTATTTCTCACATCCAGACTCTCTCCCAGTCCTGTCGACTCCACCTTAAAAATATTGCCAGAACACTTTCTTTTCTTACTCAACATGCTACCAAACCTTTTATCCATTCGCTCATCATCTCCCATCTTAACTACTGCAGCTTCATGCAATCTGGCATTCCTGACACCCATATATCCACACTTCAATCCATCCAATGTGCTGCTGCAAGACTGATCTTCCTCTCTCACCGCTCCACATCTACAGCACCACTTTGCAAATCCCTACACTGGCTCCCTGTGTCCTCCAGAATCAAACTCAAATTACTCACCCTTACCTACAAAGCCCTCAACAACACTACCCCTGCATACATCTCAATTCTCATATCAAAACATTCTCCCTTCCGATCACTTAGATCTACCTCTGACCTTCGCCCTGTCTAGTCTCTGGTAACCACCTCTCATTACCGCCTATAAGACTTCTCCCATGCTGCTCCCCACTTATGAAATTATCTACCATGCTCAATAAGACTTTCCCACAGCCTTCAAATCTTTAGATGCTCTTTGAAAACCCATCTCTTTTGTAGAGGTGATGTTATCCTCGATAACACTAATCACACTATTGAACCCTCACAACTGTCCCAATTTACACTCTGAGACACATTTGCTCCTCTTGTTTCAGCTGAGTCCTCTTCCACTTAGAATGTAAGCTCTCTATTGAGCAGGGTTCTTCATACCCTTTGTTTTCATGTCTGCATTTACTTTGTCTACCTTGTATGTCCCTGTTTTTTGTATTTACTGTTTCCCCTACTGTAAGGCGCTGCGGAGCACTGTGATGGCTTACACATCTACGATAATAATAACAATAATAATTCGCTGACTGCGAACGCCAACTGCGCAATAGTTTTAGGAGAATCTCGCTGCCTAGAACTGCTTACTTCTGGGTAGCTGGTATAACTACTACAGTACCTCTTTGCTATGGGCTGGCTGGTATCTCCTGTGCTCTTACTATGGAACAGGACTGCCGGGTAGTGGGCAGAGCATTGACACAGAGATGTTGGGTTTCACACAGGCCAACTGGGGAGCAGTTTAGAATGTAAGCTCTTATTTGTTGGTCACAAGATACCGCAGGTAATAGTCTCAGGCAGAATGTTCAAGCAGTGATGTTTTATTGCTCAATAGTCTTGACAAGGACTTTTACACACTAGTTTAGTGGGAATAGTGATTATCCAGAACTATAGATGGAATACATTACATGATCAAAAAGAGTTCCTTATAGACTGTTGCTGACACACATATTGGCAGGGGGTGACACAGCCACCTGATCCTAGCTGGCACCACAATGTCTGAGATATTACATTCAATGTTTACTATTAGCAAAATTCACATGAATCTGTGATTTACTAAATTACTTGCCATTTGCATTATTCATGTAGTTCATATTTTTTAACAAGACAGGATAAACGTAACAACCTCCTGCTGTGTATTCAGACTAAGAAGATTTGTTGGTCACTTCTGAGATGAAAATACCTAATTAGCATGATGAACCTGCCTTCTGAAGTTAGAAAAATAATTTTTTTACTCCTACATGGCCTCAGAAATCAATACCTTTCCAATACAGAAATACAGCACAATACAGTACAGTGTTATGATCCGCGGCGGTGCCTCAAGCTGCCGTGACCCAATGTCCATCGCTGATGTGTCCCGGCTGTCTCCATGACAATCGGGACGTCCCTTTTGCTTCTATGTGTAGACGCCACGTCCTGGGATCGGGGGCAACCGGGCGCGTGCGCAACTTGTTTGATTAGTAATTATAGCCTTCTGGGCTGATTTTTACCTGCTGTGCCACTCCCCTTGTTATTGGTCCGTCTATGTTTATAAGGCAGTGAGGGCTTAGCCTCTCTGCCGGTTATAGCGCCCAGTTCCCTGTTAGCTTGCCTGCTCCTGTCTGTGTTGTTGATTGCTTTTGGATTTATTCTCTGTGTATGACCCTCTGGTTGATCTCCTGGATTCTGGATTGTTTGCTTGATGCTCTGACCTCTGCTTTGTTATCTGGACTCCCTTTTGATTGCTGCCAGCACTGACCTTTTGTCTGTACCTCACCACGTCACCTGCTTTGGACCCTAGACCATGGCCTGTTCATGACCAGGCTTTGCTTGTCATCAGCTGCTATTCCATGCTGCGCTACATTCATGAGCTTGTACTACGCTGAGTGTAAGACCTGAGCGCATCTGAGTACCTGTGAGCGCAATGAGCTCTTTGGGAACGGTGGCTGCTATAGGTGAAGACCTCTACATCCTGTTCTACAAGCTCATGATAGTAGTCGTTAGCCATAACATTATAACTGGCCAGTGAAGAATTTGGATGAACTCACTTCCATGGATGAAAGCAGGATGAATCCTTCTCCAGCCCAGGTTCTGGCTGGTCAGATCCAAACTCTATCTCATATGGTTCAAGAACTGTCGAACCGATTGTCCACACAAGAAAAACCCTCTAGAACCTCGCAAGTAGGCTTCTTTAAGCCCCTTAGTGGAGCCCAAATTGAATTTATCCGACCGTTTCTCTGGGGATAGAGCCTTATTCCGCAATTTTGAAGAGAGTTGCAAGCTCTATTATCACCTAAGACCATGTTCTTCAGGTTCTAAGCAACAAAGGGTCGACATCATAATCTCTCCGCTCCAAGGAGACCCTCAGTCCTGGGCGTTCAATCTTCCTCCTACGAGTCTCTCTCTGCAATCAGTTGATGTTTTCTTTAATGCCCTGGGTCTGATCTATGACGACCCAGACAGGGTGGCCTTGGCAGTCTCATCTCAGGTCCTTGAAGCAAAGACATCGCACCGGCGAAGAATATTGCGCAGAGTTTAGGTGATCATCCACTGATAGTGAGTGGAATGACCCCGCATTCCGGAGTCAATTCCACTTGGGTCTCTCTGAGCAAATAAAACAGTCTTTAGTGCAGTGCCCTATATGAACTTCCCTGGAAAACCTGATGCACTTGGTAATCAAGGTTGATCATAGGATCAAGGAAAGGAAAGCGGAGAGAGATATGTCCGTCTCTTCTGACTCTCCGCCAACCTCTCACCCTGCATAGTTGGACATTCCGGAGTCCATGCAATTAGGCGCTTATTGTCTCCCTTCAGAAGAATGATCCAGACGACGTTCCCTGGGCCTTTGCTTGTATTGTGGCAATAAAGGTCATCTACTCCGTGCTTGTCCTAATAAGCCAGGAAAAGATCAGGCCTAGGTGTTGGAGAAGAGGTGCGTCTAGGTCTTCAAATAATCTCTTCAGAAAATTCTGTGCTGATTCCGACACGTCTTGTCTATTGTGCTCAGTTCACTGATGTTTCCGCCTTTCTTGATAGTGGTGCAGCCTTGACCTCAAGTTGGCCCAGACTCTTGGTATTCCCTTGACTAAGTTGGACTCGGGTATCACCGTCTGTGGATTGGATGGTCACCCTCTAATTGGAGGCAGGATTCACCCGTTAAGTTTCTGTCGGTATCCTTCATTCTGAGGTTCACTCATTCTATTTGATCTCGTGTCCTTCTGCTCCTTTGATTCTGGGGCATCCTTGGCTGCAGGACCATAATCCACATATCGATTGGAAGAAAGGAGAGATCATTCGCTGAAGTTCTGAGTGTTCATCCACCCGCTTAACTTTACCACTTTGAGTACTTTGGCCTGGTCTGGAATCCCTACCTGTTCCTTACCAAGAATTCCATGATGTTTTTTCAAAGAAAAAGGCAGATTCTCTTCCACTCATCGGGATTACGATTCTGCAATTGATCTTATTCCTGGGTCTAAATTTCCTAAAGGACATTTATATGCTTTGTCCATTCTTGAGACCCAGGCAATGGAGCAAAACATAGAGGAGAATCTTCAGAAAGGCTTAATTTGACCATCCAAATCTCCGGTAGGAGCCAGATGTTTCATTGTAGCCAATGGTCTGAACAAAATCACAGTCAAAAATACATACCCACTTCCTCTCATTTCCACTCTCTTCGATTAACTAAAATTGTCCACTATCTTTTCTAAGATTGACCTTCAGGGTGCCTTCAACCTGATTCGGATTAAATAAGGAAATGAGTGGATAACAGCCTTCAATACTCACTCACGGCATTATGAGTATTTAGTTATGCCATTTGGCCTCTGCAACACTCCTGCAGTATTTCAAGATTTAATTAATGATGTTCTGCGGGAATTCTTAGGCAAATTTGTTGTAGTCTACCTGGACAATATATTAATCTATTTACAGTCTTGGGCTCTGCACCGTCAGCATGTCCATGAAGTGCTCCTTAAGCTTTGCAGCACCATCTGTATGCTAAGCCCAAAAAAGGTGAATTTGAGTTCACCCGTGTTACCTTCTAAGTTTATGTAATTTCTTCCAGCGGGTTCTCAATGGATCCTAACAAGGTGCGAGTAGTCCAGGATTGGGTACTCCCCACTAATTTGGAAGCTATTCAGAGATTCCTCGGCTTCGCCAATTATTATCGGAAGTTCATCCATTCCTTCTCAATATTAGTGGCACCTATTACTGCTCTCACACATAAAGGTGCCAATACAGTTATTTGGTCGCCAGCAGCTTTAGCATCTTTTTCAACCCTTAAAGATGCCTTTACATCTGCTCCAGTCCTCAGGAATCTAAACCCAGAACTCTCGTTTATAGTCGAAGTGGATTCTTCAGACGTGGGGGCAGGTGCTATTCTTTCTCAGAGGGATCCTCGGAACCAAAGGCTGCATCCTTGTGCATATTTCTCCCGAAAATTCTCAGCCGCAGAGATTAATTATGATGTGGGCAACTGTGAATTGTTAGCCATCAAATGGGCTCTGGAAGAGTGGCGACACTGGTTGGAAGGAGCTACCCATCAAATCACCATCTTCATGGATCATAAAAATCTTCAATACATTCAGGCCGCCAAGACCTTGATTCCTAGGCAAGCCCGATGGGCCCTCTTTTTTACTCGTTTCAAGGTTGATGCACTCTCTAGCGGTGGTAGTCTTAATAACGAAGCAGACAAACCCAACACTGCATACTCAGACACGATTACACCGATGGTGTGTTCCCCAACATGCTCTTGACAGTGACTCCTTGTAATACACACTTGAAAGGATTCAGATGAATGAACATGCTGGGCACCTACAATGACGTCACTTTCATGAGTGACTGTATTAATGTTGGTGTTAAGGTGTTATTTTAAGGAGGCGCCAGCTTGTACAATGTACAAAAGCTTGTACATTGTCGAGTCGGCGCCTCCTTAAATTAACACCTTAACACCAACATTAATACAGTCGCTCATGAAAGTGACGTCATTGTATGCACCCGGCATGTTCATTCATCGGAATCCTTGTTTATCTCCACCGGATTAAGGTACCCAACTCCTCTCTTGGAGCTTCATGTCCTGTCATGCTCCGCTTCTGGATACTCAGCCTATCATCCCGTTCTCCTTGATTCATGCTGGCTTGACCCAAAACCTTGGAATTACGCTTCGTCAATTTCAAATAATTGCCCCTGCTGAGACCCCTACCGACAAGCTGTTCGTTCCAGTTCATCTTAGGAAATTGGTACTCACTGAATGTCATGAAAATAAATCTGCCGGGTATCCAGGAATATCTAAGACCATCAAAGTCCTCTCACATTGGATTTAGTGGCCCACCTTGTCTTCTGATGTTTGAAGCTATGTCCTTTCCTATGAAGAGTGCGTCAGAAACAAATCCTCCAGAAGCCGCCCTTCGTGTCAGTTGATGCCCTTGCCTACTCCTGTTAAATCATGGACACATCTTTTGATGGATTTCATTGTTGATCTACCATGGTCATCTGGTCACAGTACCATATGGGTGGTTGTGGATCGTTTCAGCAAGATGGCCCACTTTGTACCGTTACCTAGACTATCTGATGCACGAACACTGGCCTCCTTGTTCATTCAACATATTTTGCGGGTACACGGTCTCCCTGAGGACATTGTTTCTGATCGTAGTTCCTAATTTGTCGCCCATTTTTGGAGGTCTTTCTGCAGCTTGCTGGGAATGAAGGTTAGCCTATCATCAACTTACCGGCCACAATTCAACAGACAGACAGAGAGAACTAATCAGTCTTTGGAACAGTTCTTTCGCTTATATATCTCCAAATTTCATGATAACTGGTCCTCTCTACTTCCGTGGGCTGAATTTGCTTATAACAATTCTTGCATTTCTCTACCCACATATCTCCTATCCATGTTTTACTTCAACCTTGGGTTCCATCCTAGGGCGAAATCTCTCTCTTCAATAACATCTACTGGGGTTTCCGGAGCTTCTGTTACTGCCTCACGGCTCAAAGTTATCTGCAAGAAAGTCCACTCTGCTTTGCTTCAGACCTCCTTCAGATCCAAGTCCTTATCAGATTGCAATCATAGAGCTTGCTCTTTCAAAGTCGGTGAACAAGTTTGGCATTCTACCCGGAACATCAATCTGAGGCAGCCTTGTAGGAAATTGGGGCAAAGATTCATCGGACCATTCACTATAATCAAGAAGGTCAATCCCGTGGCCTTTAGGCTTAACTTCCTCCGTCCTTAAAAATTCCCACTACGTTCCATTGTTCTCTCCTAAAACCTGTTGGCTCTCTTAGCAAATTCAATACTCACAGATCACAAAGACCACGGCCAATCAATGTGGATGGGTGCCACAAATTTGTTGTGGAGAGGATCCTCGACTCCAAGAAAGTCCAGGGATAGAATCTTTTCTTTTTGCATTGGAAGGGCCATGGCCCAGAAGAATGCTCTTGGATTCCATGGAGGCGCCTGCATTATGATAGACTAATTAAAGCGTTCTTTAAACAATTACCTGGGAAATCAGGATGTCGGGGTTCCGTGACCCCTCCTCAAGGGGGGAGGGGGGTAACTGCGATGCCTCAAGCCACTGCGACTCACTGTTCCTGGCTGATGCGCCCCGGCCGTCTCCAACAAGACCGGGACGCCACTTCCGGTTCTTGTCCCGGTCATTGCCAAGGTAACGGTTGAAATGCTTCTGTTTGTAAATGCCGTGTCACGTGCGCCATTTGTTTGATTAATAATTACAGATTCTGGCCTGATTTTTACCTGCTGTGCCACTCACCTTGTTATTGGTCCGTCTATGTTTCTAAAGCAGGGAGAGCTAAGCCTCCCTGCAGTTATAGCGTCCAGTTCCCTGTTAGCTTGTCTGTGTTGTTGACTGCTTTCAGAGTTATTCTCTGTGTATGACACTCTGGTTGATCTCCTGGATTCTGGATTGTTTCCTTAATGCCCTGTCCTCTGCTTTGCTATCTGGACTCCCTTTTGATTGCTGCCAGCCCTGACCTTTTGCCTGTACATCACCACATCCCTTGCTTCGGACACTAGACCACGGCCTGTTCCTGACCACGCTTCGCTTATCATCAACCACTATTCCATGCTGCGCTACATTCATGAGCTTGTACTATGCTGAGTGTAAGACCTGGGGGCATCTGAGTACCTGTGAGTGCAGCGAGCTCCACGGGAAAGGCATCTGCTATAGGTGAAAACTTCTACATCCTGTTCCACAAGCTCATGATAGTAGTCATTAGCCATAACCTACAGTACATTTGCAATGATATACTGCGGTGCACTGCGCCCCTAATTGAAATAAATATCTAGAAAAAGTTATTTCTACGTGATCCAGTTATATCTACATGATAAATATGTTCTTGAATTGCTGATTACTTGCAGAACAAACTGAAAATGGACATTTACAAATGTTATTATTTTTCCTTACTGTTTGGTAGCTGATAAAGTGCATGGGCAGCACGCTGGCTAAGTGGTTAGCACTTCTGCCTCACAGTGTTGGGGTCATGAGTTCAATTCCCGACCATGGCCTTATCTGTGTGGAGTTTGTATGTTCTCCCCGTGTTTGCGTGGGTTTCCTCCGGGTGCTCCGGTTTCCTCCGACACTCCAAAAAACATACTGGTAGGTTAATTGGCTGTTAACAAATTGACCCTCATCTGTCTGTCTGTGTGTGTGTGTGTGTTAGGGAATTTAGACTGTAAACCCCAATGGGGCAGGGACTGATGTGAGTGAGTTCTCTGTACAGCGCTGCAGAATTAGTGGTGCTATATAAATAAATGATGATGATGATGATACTCCTGAATTAACAATGTTCATATTCCCTGATATGACTTGCAAGAGGTAGTTTTTCAGTTTGATCCCTATGAAAGGAAAAACTAGATGTCAGGCGCTGTCTCCGCACTGACACTAGTTGCAGGAGACGGACGCATGTGCTCCTCCGACAGCCACATCTCATTGCCTAGCAACGGGACGCTCCCTTATTTTCTTGCACGCTATGCGTGCACATGTCCAGCTGACTCGCATCCCGTTGCCTAGTCGGTGGTCAGCGTGTCTTACCGCCAAATCTCCTTAACCCAATCAGGGTGCAACTTACTGTTTATATAGTATACTCTGGCACCATTAGGATGCAGGGTATTGGTTCACTCTGTGTTCCAGCGTCTCCAGTTACTTCTGATCCAGTATTCTTTGGATTTGACTCGGCTTGCTCCTTACTATTGTCCTGTGTTACGATTTGGTACCTTTTGGCTCGGCTAGTTTGATTATTTGGCTTGACCTGACAACTCTCTGTATCTCTCCTGTGTGCCGCTCTGCTCGTTTGGCTTTGACCTGGACCGCCTGTCTACTACTGTCACTACACCAATGACTGTCTTGGAGAACTGCGACCTGCATACCCTCTGCAGCTCAGCCCAAACTCCCTTGCGGGGTCCCTGGTGAATACCGGGGGTACATTATACTTCGTGCCTCCCTGCTATTCCATTACAGTATACTCTGGCCATAATGAGTGGACAGGACGAACCCTCAGCTTGTGATCTTCTGCCCCATTTAGCTCGGAGGGTGGATCAGCAAGACTCTAATCAGGCACAGCTCTTACAGTGCATTCAAGGTGTTGTATCCCACCTAGAAACCCTACAAGGGTGTCTTTTAGCAAGCCAAGCTGCCTTATCAGTAACAGTATCTACTGCCGCCACCACATCTACTGCACCCCTAGTTCCAGAGGCCTATGTATTCCCTTGCCGTAAAATTACGATGGCGATCCCAAGAGATGTTGTAGGTTCCTGAACCAATGCGCTATTCAGTTTGAGCTTGCTCCAGAAAATTTTGCCTCCGAGTGGACCAAAGTGGCTTATATTATTTCCCTCCTCTCTGGTCAAGCCTTGGCCTGGTCATCTCCCCTCTGATAACGGGATGATCCTACGCTCCAGGATTCTTCCACCTTCATTAAGAATTTTCATAAGGTCTTTGATGAGCCTGACCTTGCTTCCTCCGCTGCCTCTGGCCTTTTAGCTCTCCGCCAAGGTTCACTTACTACTGGGCAATATGCTGGCAGTTTCAAACTTTGGCCTCAGAACTCTGATGGAACAACAAGGCCCTGATAGCCACCTTTTGGCAGGGGTTAAATGACCGCATTAAGGATGACCCTGCCTCCCGTGAGTTTCCGTCTAGTCTTGATGATTTAATCTCTCTTTGTGTTAATGGTCACTTTGGTCCATTAAAGCCAAAGTTAATTTGGAGCAATGAATAGGCAGGCAGCAAATCACCTCCAGTTATTTTTACTGATAGAGGCAACAACTGAGAATTAACAGGTCAGCTAGTAATAATGGGCTCTGTCATCTTCAAATATTAGCCTACTGAGATTATCCAATACCAGGTGTGGTATATAGTTTGCCTATTTAGGATAATCTTTCTGGAGGAATTGAATTAACATATAGTAGAATATTTTATCTACCTTACAAGTAATATGTGTCCTTCCTATATATAATACTCCCCATATTATATTAAATAATTAGCATTGGTGTCTGCAGCTGATTTTAACTCACACATTGTTTGTTTTTATTGAGCATATATCTTTATATATCGCTGGTTTATTAATCGAAACAATAAAAGTTAAGTTTTAACCTCTGTTCCATGATATCTTCTCCTAGAAAATTTGAGAGCTCTAGTGCACATTACCATTCTCTTTTCTGTTCTTGTTATACATGGTTTTATCCGCAAGCCTTTCTAGCTAGCAGGTGCAGTGTTCTTTTTTATAAAAAAAAAAAGTACCCTTAGACCCTGCATTGACTACTGAAAGCCGAATGCTATTACGGTAAAAAAAACCTTATCCCTTTCCTCTCATATCAGAACTTTTTGATCGGATCCATGGAGCCCAAATTATCACCAAATTGGATCTTAGAGGGGTATATAACCTTATTCGCATCCGCCAGGGTGACGAGTATAAAACCGCCTTTATTACTAGAGATGGACATAATGAGTACCTCGTGATGCCCTTTGGCCTTTGTAATGCCCCTGCAGTTTTTCAAGAATTCATCAATAAAATCTTGAGAGATCTCTTTTATCGGTATTCGTCTACCTTGATAATAATGATATTCTGGTCTTTTCTCGGAATCTTGTCTCCGTATTAATCACCTGTATTGCAAATTGGAAAAACGCCTTTTTGAACAACATCAGGTCCCCTTCCTCGGGTATATAATCTCTGGCATGGGTCTTCAAATGGATCAAAGGTGGAATCCATCCATAATTGGCCTCAACCCTCTGGCCTAAAGGCTACTCAGCGTTTCATTGCATTCTGCAATCATTACCGGCAGTTCATTAAAAACGTCTCATCCTTGATCGCGCCCATCACGTCACTTAAACCTTACCTTAGGAGGCAGTTCTGGCCTCCAAAGTAAGTTTTTGCCACAGCTCCTGAGAACACCAGACAAGCTCCAAAAATTTTTCCTAGACGTAGATGCTTCCTCTGTGGGCGTGGGAGCAGTCCTCTCTCAAGAGAATTGCACAATTCTGTTGGCAACTTTTTACCCATGTGGCTTTCTCTCTAGGAAATTTGTACCCAGTGAGGCCCACTATAGCATCGGAGACAAGGTACTTCTGGACATCAAGGTAGCTTTAGAAGAATGGCGGTACCTTCTTGAGGGCACTCTCCATCCTATTAATGTATTCACGGATCATGAGAACCTCACTTATTTGGAGTCTGTACAATGCCTTAATGTAACAATTTCAGAAATAGGATTCCTTGTGTTGTTAACCTAGATTGGTGCTGGTCGACCAAGGGTGCGGAGTCTAACAGATTCCCTGGTTTTCACCAAGAACCACCGCAAGGTGGGATGGACTTAGTTGCTGAGAAACTGCAGGTCGCTGTCCCCTGACCTGCTACTTGGTGTAACACATGATACTGAACACAGTAAGAGAGGGAAGAAAAACTTGGCAGCAATCGGTGAAACGGAATCTGAATAGGTACACGAATGGTTAATAATAGGTTCTGGTGGCAGATGAAGTATCAAAACAAACCGGGGTCTGGTACACAGGCAGACAATTAGGTACAGAATCTGGAGGCAGATGGATAGTCAGAACATAGCCGGAGTCTAGTACACAAGAGGGCAATGCAGTAGCAGATTCAGGAGGCAGATAGAGTGTCAGGACGGAGCCAGAGATTGGTACACAAATGGTCAGTGAACAGGGAGCGTGAGCACAGGAACTGAACAAAGACCAGGGTGTAAATGTATCAAGCTGAGAGTTTTTCGGCGTGTTTGAAAAACCAATCAGATTCTAGCTATCATTTATTTAGTACATTCTACAAAAAGATAGCTAGAATTTGATTGGTTGCTATAGGCAACATCTCCACTTTTCAAACTTGCCGGAAAACTCTTGATACATTTCCCCCCAGGAGTCAGACAAGCTGAGACACTTATTGCTCTGACACTGCTATAGTCTCAGAGTGAGGTTTATATACTTTGTAGAAAGACTATGCCGCCTCCCAGCCACGATCATGTGACCGTCCGAACCATGAAAAGCTAAGTTCTACACAGAGAGAGAGGAAATCAGCAACACAGGAATGTGGAACAGGTAACTTGTGACACTTAACCCTTGACAGGCCTGCTGGTCACATTATTATTCTAGATTCCAGTTGATTCTGACTTATTGTGCTGGGTCTAAAAATTCCAGGGCTGATGACCTGTCCAGGTCTTTTGATCCTTCAGATTCCTGCCATTGGGACGTCAGACCTATCATCAGAAAAAGTATTTCTGTCCTGACCTAAATACTTATTACGTTTTTTTGACCCAACTACTTATAAAACGGGACTGCTCAGTAATTATTTTGGAGGGGTGCCTTGAAAAAGTTATGGAGACTCTAAGGGTGCCGCGAACTGTAAAAGTTTGGGAACCACTGCCTTAAGCAATAATCTTGGAACTCTTACAGAGAGGGTCATTTAGTGTGGCATTTGCACTGATTTGATAAATATAAATTATGTGCACCTCTACTCAAAAATGTGCCTCCTTAACCACAATGTGTTAAAATATGATGTCTTGCCTTGGAGGTTTGGAAACACTCATTTTCTTATCATTGCTTTTCAAAATAAGCACTAAGACAAAACAGTACGGACTTGCAAAGCATACATTCCATGAAGTATGAAAGTTATAAACATTTTCATTTCTTGCAATACTTAATTTCATTAAAGCTGTATCATAAAAATACAATCCTGGCTGCTAGACTCAATTTTGTAAGCCAGACTCAATTTTGTAAGCCGGACTGTATATTCAAACAATTCTATATCACGATTTTCTTGTTGTTTGCAACAATTAATTTATATATCAGAATGCACTGTGTGTTAATTTTATAAAGAGGATAGATGTTATGAACATTGCTCCCAAGACAGTTTACTCAGTTTATACAAGGAATTTACAAACTGGATGAAAGTGAGCATGAATAATTTGAAGCCCGGCTGTTGCATAATGATGTCAGACGGCTTAGTCGGGGGCAGTCCCTAGAAAGATTCTAGTTTCCTATAATAATTGATTTCTCAAAATCACTTGGAGAAACAACATGGCAGCAGCATGATGTACTGAGATACTTATTGCTCTGACACTGCTGTAGTCTCAGAGTGAGATTTATATACTCTGTAGAAAGACTATGCCGCCTTCCAGCCATGATCACGTGACTGCCCGAACCAGGAAAAGCTGAGTTCTACAGAGAGAGAGAGGAAATGAGCAACACAGGAGTGTGGAACAGGTAAGTTGTGACACTTAACCCTCGACAGGCCCGCTGGTCACTTTATTTTTCCAGATTCCAGTTGATTCTGACTTATTGTGCCGGGTCTAAAAATTCCAGGGCTGATGACCTGGCCAGGTCTTTTGATCCTTCAGATTCCTGCTATTTGGACGTCAGACCTATCATCAGTCCACTGAAGATTATGGCTTTGACTAAATCCTCAGTTGATACCCCCTGTTGGACGCTTTTTTGTGGAGACCCATCTTTGTCCCAGACTATTAACTTGGGCTCATGATTGCATATTTGCTTGCCTTGCTGGGGTTAAGAAGACCATTGCCCTTTTGTCCCACAGCTATTGGTGGCCTTCTTTAAGTGCTGACGTTCACAAGTATGTTGCAGCCTGCAGAGTATATGCTTGTCACAAGACACCTAGGTGTCCCCCAGCTGGGCTTCTTCTTCCAGACTCTCCTTAGGCAAGCATCAGCATTGACTTCATTACTGACCTCCCCAATAGCCATGGCTTCAATACTATGTGAGTGGTGATCGATCGTTTCTCCAAATGGGCACACTTTGTCCCTCTTTAAAAGTTGCCATCTGCTGCCGAAAAAGATATTCTTTTCATTAAAAACTTTTTTGTATCCATGGTTGTCCCCTGGAGATCATCCCCAGATATGGGTGTACAATTTATTATTGCAATAATCTAGGAATCAAGCTAAAATTCTTCTCGGGATACCATTCCCAGACCAATGGTCAAACTGAGTGGGTCAACCAGAATTTGGATACGTTTCTCCGTTGTTACTGCTCCGATCACCTATCCTCCTGGAGTGATAATCTACCTTGGGCAGAGTTTTCACATAATATCCATCAACATAAATCCTCCAGAGTGATTCCATTCTTTACCATCTTTGGCAGACACCCCGTACTTCCCACCTTTTCGGAAGCTTCCAGTGCATTGGTACCTGCAGCTCAAGATATGGTCTGTGACTTTTAAAAAATTTGGACTTAAGTATGGTCTAAACTCCTACAATCCTCAGAACGGCACAAGCTCTTTGCTGACCATCATTGTAGGGAAATTCCAGTTCTTCACGTAGGGGACAAGGTCTGGCTATTCACGTAAAACTTCATACTCAAGCTGCCATCAATGAAATTTGCTTCTTGATATATTGGTCCTTTCCGTACCTCCCATATTATTTACGCGGTTACCTATATGCTCCATCTACCTCCTTCACTCCGCGTACATAATTCATTTCATATCTCCTTACTAAAACCGCTGGTTCTTAATGAATTCTCCAAGTATCAGCCTTCGCCTTCTCCTATCAAGGCGGCTCTGGGAGATGAATATGAGGTTGAACATATCTTGCGGTCACGATCTATTCACAGCAAGACTCGTTCCTCGTCCACTGGAAGGGTTATGGCCCTTAAGAGAGGTCCTGGGTTAATAAGGAAGACCTACATGCTCTCCACCTGCGATCTAAGTACTTGAGGAATCAGATTTTCAACCCCTCTTCTTCAGAGGATGGGGGTACTGTCAGGCGTCGTCTCCTGCACCTAGTGTTAGTGCGGAGACGGCACCTGTGCTCCTCTGAGAGCCGCGTCTCGTTGCCTAACAGCAAGACGCTCCCTTGTTTTCTTGCACGCTATATGTGCGCATGCCCAGCTGACTCGCTGTAATGATCTGCTTACAGCTTGCTGCTTGTATTGGCAGCTCCTGTCTCCTGCAGTTTTGGACTGTATTATTGTGTTTCATTTTATGTGTTAGCAGCAGTACCTCTGATAACCAGAGGTGCTGCAATTGTGCCTGCTTTTGTGTTTTAGGAGTTAACCTTTCTGTTCACTCATTATCCCATGCACCTGGGTGTGTTCCATTTAAACCTGTCTCTCCCAGCAGTCATTGCTGGTTATTGTTGTCATATCCTGATGGTATACTCTGTGGTCACTTCCTCCTGGATTCATGCTGCCTGGAATCTTTTCTCACCTCCCATTTACCTGCAACTGCTGTACATCTGGTAATTTCTGCAATTTCATTATTTGATCACCTATTCATACTCTCCAGCAATAAACATTGTTGTTTTTCCCCTTATCCATGGCTCCTTAGCTGTATTTCTTCATTGATCCGTGACAGTATAACCAGCCCACAAAACAGCTTAGGAGTCAGGTGAAAGTTTTATTTTTTTCTGGGACGTTTTTCTGCAATTCTTTTTTCATTTGTTTTTTTGCAACATGTCTGTTTCACCAATCTTGGAATTGCCACTGCTACAAACTTTACAGATGGACATTATCTTGCTACGTTCTCAGCTTGCTAGATTTTCCTCTTTACTTGTGGACCCTCTCAGAAAACTGTCTGATTATGTCTCTCCTAATACAGAAGCTGCTGGTCTGTCTCATTTCACCTTTACTGCCGCTGAACCTGTGCAAACAGCACCTCTTAATTGTGCTTCTACAAACTTGCTGTTTAGTAAGAACTATGGGATAACTGATTCCCAGTTCACAGGTGGGCCACGCCCCCATCTGACATAAGAAGAGCGAAAATGCAGAATAACAAATGAATTGTGTCTGTACTGTGCCAGCAGTGAGCACTTTTTACATGACTGTCCTATCCGTAGACCACGTCAGCCTACTGATCCATCCCCTGTTGCTTCCTCTCTGTATTCCAAAATTGTTTATGCTCCACCATTTCTGTTCCCTGGGAAAAGACCCAATCTGCCAGCTCCAGCCGCCTGTCCTGAGGTGCCAGCTCCAGCCGCATGTCCTGAAGCGCCTGCTCCAGTCGTCTGTCCTGAGGCGCCAGTTCCAGCCGCCTGCCCTGAGGCGCCAACTCCCTCTGTCATCTGTTGCGAGGTCCCAGCCTCTGTCTCCTGTTGCGAGGTCCCAGCCTCTGTCTCCTGTTGCAAGGTGCCATCATCTGCCACTTGCTCCGCGGTGCCATTATCTGCCTCTTGCTCCGAGTCTCCTGCCACTGTGTCCGGTCCTGAGTCTCCTGCCACTGTGTCCGGTCCTGAGTCTGCTGACACTGTGTCCGGTCCAGAGTCTGCTGAAACGGTGTCCGGTTTGGAGTCTCCTGCTGCGTGCCTCTGCACCCGAGTCTCCTGCCACCGTGCTGTCTGGTCCTTAGTCTCTCGCCACCATGCTACTCAGTTCCGAGTCTTCAGCCGCTGTCTCCAGTTCCGAGTCTTCAGCCGCTGTCTCCAGACGTTGTCTCCTTGTCTGAGTCTTCAGCCGCTGTCTCCAGTTCCGAGTCTTCAGCCGCTGTCTCCAGTTCCGAGTCTTCAGCCGCTGTCTCCAGTTCCGAGTCTTCAGCCGCTGTCTCCAGTTCCGAGTCTTCAGCCGCTGTCTCCAGTTCCGATTCTTCAGCCGCTGTCTCCAGTTCCGAGTCTTCAGCCGCTGTCTCCAGTTCCGAATCTTCAGCCACTGTCTCTGTTCCTGAGCTACAGTCTGCTCCAGTGGGGACGCCGCCCTTGAAGCCTGCTCCAGAGGGGGCGCTGCCCTTAAAGCCTGCTCCAGAACAGTTTCCAGTTCATGCGGTTCAGCCCGAGTTGCCTGTCCATGCGGTTCAGCCTGAGTTGCCTGTCCATGCGGTGCAGCCCGAGTTGCCGCTCTATGCGGTTCAGCCCGAGTTGCCGCTCTATGCGGTTCAGCCCGAGTTACAACTTGGTGCTGTCTGCTCTGTGGCTTCTCACAGTGCTGTCTGCTCTGTGGCTTCTCACAGTGCTGTCTGCCCCGTGGCTTCTCACAGTGCTGTCTGCCCTGTGGCTTCTCACAGTGCTGCCTACCCCGAGGCTTCTCACAGCGCTGCCTACCCCGAGGCTTCTCACAGTGCTGTCTGCCCTGTGGTTTCTCACAGTGCTGTCTTCCCCGTGGCTTCTCACAGTGCTGCCTACCCCGAGGCTTCTCTCAGTGCTGTCCTTGCCAAGCCTGCCGCCCAGTCCAGGCCTGCTGCCAAGCCTGCCGCCCAGTCTGGGCCTGCTGCCAAGCCTGCCGCCCAGTCCAGGCCTGCTGCCAAGCCTGCCCCCCAGTCCGGGCCTGCTGCCAAGTCCGAACCGTCACCTTTCTTTGAAGGGCATCCTTCCCAATTTAATGCCCTTTTGAGGCTTTTTTCTTCACAGATCCCTTCCATACCAAGCCTTGCTAGTAGCCCTAGGAGACAGGTATTATTCCTAATATCCCATTTCAAGAGAGAAGCATTAGAATGGGCAAACCCATTTATTGAGACGGACCATCCCATCTTATCGGACTTACAATCCTTTATTGAGGCAGTAATTAACAAGTTTCTAACTTCCCCTGCTATGCCATCTTGCGGGGCATCTGCAATATCAGCAGTACCACCCATCTCACCTGGCCAAGAGATACCTTTGTGCTCCTCCCAGTTGGTGAAGGTCCCAACTCCAAGGAAGTCCCGTAAAAGGGGAGGATATAAAAAGAAAGGAGGTTCTACAGTGCTTCAACTTCCATCTGGCATGGTCTCCTTTGCCTCTCTGCCCATAGACGATGACTTTTCTGCCGGGCCCCCCATTCTGGACTATGATTCCGATGAATTCAGACATTGGTGGTAATTTGGGCGTCTGGAATCCGCCCTTAAGGGAGGGGATACTGTAACGATCTGCTTACAGCTTGCTGCTTGTATTGACAGCTCCTGTCTCCTGCAGTTTTGGACTGTATTATTGTGTTTCATTTTATGTGTTAGCAGCAGTACCTCTGATAACCAGAGGTGCTGCAATTGTGCCTGCTTTTGTGTTTTAGGAGTTAACCTTTCTGTTCACTTATTATCCCATGCACCTGGGTGTGTTCCATTTAAACCTGTCTCTCCCAGCAGTCATTGCTGGTTATTGTTGTCATATCCTGATGGTATACTCTGTGGTCACTTCCTCCTGGATTCATGCTGCCTGGAATCTTTATTCCACTAAAGACCACACAGAGTGCAAAAATTATAGACCCATAGCCTTGCTTAATACTGATTTGAAGATTTTCGCCAAGCTCCTTGCTATTTGTTTAAATCCATCCGGACCAAGTCGGCTTTATACCCGGTCGCCAGGCGTCTGATAATACCAGACGTATCCTTAATGTATTAGATCTGATAAAAGACACTTCCGACAAGCTGGTTTTGCTCTCTCTCGATGCGGAGTAAGCTTTTGACAGGCTTCACTGGCTCTATCTGCAGGAGGTCTTAGTTAAATTTGGTTTCCAAAGTAATATTCTTCATTCCATCCTAGCATTATATCAAGGTCCAACAGCCAGAATATTTAGCAATGGTTTCCTATCCTCCCCTTTTGTTATATCAAATGGTACAAGGCAGGGCTGTCCATTATCCCCCCTCATGTTCGCCCTTGCTATCAAACCTCTGGGCCAAACAATACGATCTGCATCTGACTTTCCAGGGATTTGTATACATTCATCCTCTCACAAATTGTGTTTGTTTGCAGATGATGTGTTACTGTTTGTTAGCAGCCCGGGGACGTCGTTGTTGGCCCTACAGCTCATCCTCAATAAATATAGTGCTGCTTTTCTATATAAATTGAACATTACTAAATCAGAAGCACTACCAGTTAATATTCTCTTACCCTCCCTTATATCTTTACACCTTTCGTGTGGTTCCAGAAATCCCTACCCTACCTGGGTATTCAAATTATCCCCACTACCGCTGATTTATTTGAAACCAACTTTGCCCTGCTTCTTTTGCATCTTACAGTATTGGCTATGAATTGGATCAACTGCGAGGTCTCCAGGCTTGGCAATATTGCTACATTTAAGATGATGATTCTGCCAGAATAAATTTATCTCTTTCGCACTATTCCCTATATTGTCCCCAAACGATATATGGACCTCCTCTAAAAACTAATGTTATCTTATGTTTGGAAACAAAAATTCCCCCTACTGGCCTATCACCGTATGACACTTAGTAAACAGCTGGGCGACTTAACCCTTTCCTGTCTTAGTCGGATATCAAGAAGCCTGCATAATATCTCACCTTAGAGACTGGTCCCTCCCCTCTGACACCAAACGGTGGGTTGATCTACAACGGGCTCCTCCCCAACATATCCTTCGATAGACTTGTTGTGGACCCATAAGAACACTCGTCCACTCCCCTCCCTCTGACTCCATTCCATTTCGGATGTTCTGCAGATATGGGATAGACTAATGACCTGACATACTGAGTTTTCACTACCTTCCTGTAATATCTCCCTTCAGGCCCTTTCTAGACTTATCCCAGAGCTTAACCTCTCTACCAGGTGCTCCAGTGGTCTACTCACCCTTAAAGATCTCTACGCTCAAGATCTCTTCCTCCCCTTTGCCCTTATTCAGCAGCATTTTGACATCCACACCAAGGATATGTTTAAATATGCCCAAATACGTCACTGGATTATGGTCTGCATCTAAAATTACTCACTCCCTAGCTTTACCTCCAGCTCAAATTTTGGACAGGTTACTGAAAGGCTCCAATAGGGGGGTATAACTTTCTGGTATCAGTATCTTCAATCCCTTCTTACCCCCTCCAAAGCTCCTTCTCAAATAAGCATCGGACCTCAATCACATCCTCTCCTCCCAACAGTGAGAAACCATATATACTACATTGCACCGTATGTATGTTCAGCTAGTAAATAGGCTCTATCTTACTCCTGCCAGTCTCCATGTCGTTGGCTTTCCCAGACTAAATCTTGCTGGCGTCAATGCACCCAATCAGCCGATAAATTTCATGTATTTTGGACATGTCCAGCCAGACAACCACTCTGGCAAGAAGTATTTGACTTCATAAGCATCGTGTTGGGAGGACCCGTAGATATGGACCCGGCTTTGGCATTTCTTCACCTGTATACCCCCTCTGTCCCTAAACACGACAGATACCTACTAGGCTACATTTTGATCGGAACAAGAGCAGCGATAGCCCAAAACTGGAAGTCTCCCGCACCTCCTGTTCTGTCTAAAATGATCTCTAAAATCCAGCATAGTTACGAAATAGAGACGATTGACATGCCCTACTCTACCTTTGCTTCAACCTCTATCATGAAGTGGTTCAAATGGCATGTATACACCATAGACGGTGATGGAATCAATAGAGAAACCCGTTCTTCCTCCCCCTCTCAAGTATTCCAAGCACCTCCTGACTCTCCCCGAGAGGACTAGTGGCCCCTATTCTAACGGTTCCTTCAAGCAGATTCTTATTACCACACTGCATATTAACATGTTTTTCTCTCTAAAATGCTTTCTCATTGTAGTTTTTTGCAAATTATGCTAATTACGGTCTCATTTATATTGTGATCTTCCCTGAGCAACTACCCCCCCCCCCCCTCTGCAAGGGGGCTCTCCCTCTGTTCCCCCTCTTCTTTATGTAACCCCTTTTTATTTTCTGTATTCCATATGTTATAGAGCTTTTCAATAAAAAATATTGAAAAAAAAATCCAAAAAAAAAATCTCTCTTTAGAGTAGATCACTGAGTCCAAAAGTCTGCCCTCCTGATCTATGCTATATTTGTACCAGAAGGCAGCAGAAAACTTAATGATAATAATTTGCAAATCATCTTATTACCAAATGGGGGAATTGAATTTTCAATTACAAGCAGTATAGAGTTCCCTTTTAAAAGTAGGACTGTGTTTATCATATACGGTCATGGCCAAAAGTTTTGAGAATGACACAAGTATTGGTTTTCACAAAGTTTGCTGCTTCAGTGTTTTTAGACCTTTTTGTCAGAAGTTGCTATGGTATACTAAAGAACAATTTCAAGCATTTCATATGTGTCAAAGGCTTTTATTGACAATTACATTAAGTTTATGCAAAGAGTCAATATTTGCAGTGTTGACCCTTCATTTTGAAAACCTCTGCAACTCGCCCTGGCATGCTGTCAATCAACTTCTGGGCCACATACTAACTGATGGCCGCCCATTCTTACCTTATCAATGCTTGGAGTTTATTAGAATTTGTGGGTTTTTGCTTGTTCACCTGCCTTTTGAGGATTGACCACAAGTTCTCAATGGGATTAAGGTCTGGGGAGTTTCCTGGCCATGGATTCAAAAGATGTTTTGATCCCCATGCCAGTTAGTTATCACCTTTGCCTTATGGCATGGTGCTACATCATGCTGGAAAAGGCATTGTTTGTCAACAAACTGTTCTTGGATGGTTGGGAGAAGTTGCTCTTGGAGGATGTTTTGGTACCATTCTTTATTCATGGCTGTGTTCTTAGGCAAAATTGTGAGTGAATGTCCCTGGTGTTATTCCTGGAGTGAAGTGGCTTTTTTGCTGTCCTTCTTGACACCAGGCCATCCTCAAAAGTCTTCGCCTCACTGTGCGTGCAGATGCACTCACACCTGCCTGCTGCCACTCCTGAGCAAGATCTGCACTGGTGATGCCCCGATCCCGCAGCTGAATCAACTTTAGGAGACGGTCCTGGCGTATGCTGGATGTTCTGACGCCTTCTCACAACTATTGAACCTCTCTACTTGAAGTTCTTGATGATCCGATAAATGGTTGATTTAGGTGCAATCTTACTAGCAGCAATATCCTTGCCTGTGAAGTCTTTTTTATGCAAAGCAATGATGACTGCATGTGTTTCCTTGCAGTTAACCATGCTTAACAGAGGAAGAACAATGATTTAAAGCATATCCCTCCTTTTAAAGCTTCCAGTCTGTTATTCAGCATGACAGAGTTATCTCCAGCCTTGTCCTCCTCAACACTCTCATCTGTGTTAACAAGAGAATCACTGACCTGATGTCAGCTGGTCCTTTTGTGGCAGGGCTGAAATGCATTAGAAATGTTGTTTTTGTGATAAAGTTCATTGTCATGGCAAAGGGGGACTTTGAAATTAATTGCAATTCATCTGATCAATCTTCATGACATTGTGGACTATATGCAAATTGCCATCATTAAAACTGAGGCAGCAGAGTTTGTGAAAAATAATATTTGTGTCATTCTCAAAACTGTTGGCCATGGCTGTAGGTCAACAGGGCATATATATAGGATACAATATTCAGGGAGTCGAGTAACATTCTTTAGCCATCTAATTTTTCAGCAAGGCCATGATATAGGGGGTATTGGGTAGAGGAGCATGATCATAGGAGATGTACAATTACTAGATTGGTTTTGGTCGAATTTAGTATGTAATAAACACAGTGCCTAAGACAACACCAATTATAAATTTAACTCTGCTTAAGAAGGACTTGACAGTGCAGTCAACGCCAGTAGGAGAAATGGAAGTATGGCATACCACCCAACTTCGACATGTGTGTGTATGTGTGTGTGTGTGTCAAGAATTGTGATCTGAAGTGAAACGGGGGTGGGTGTTTCTCTCCAAATGTTATACTCAAACCAAGAGCTAATAAAAAAAGTGAGTGGCAAAGATCTACAAGTATATAACATATAATAGGGATAAGCGCTCTAATCCTGTAATGACAAAAACACCTTGCCACAAGCTGCACGCAGAGAGACTCTCCCAGGACCTCAAGTAAAATTGCAAATAGTTTCTGCAGCGCTCAGTGACGGTACATGTAACAAAACACATCTACATACACACTTAAAACAGTACTTTAGCGCGTAGAATTAATATATGGTGTTCCACAACGATAAATGCACTAATGTCTCTCCAGCTCTCAGGTAGACTTGACTCTAATCAATATAGTTTATAAAGCATAAATACCATTGTAGGCTCAATTCTGAACAAAAAGTATTACTCTGTTTGATGGTATCCGTCCTCCCAAGAACTGCAGTTTATGTATTAAATCCATAATGCATCTGATGATAACCACTGTGTTCCTGGAGAAAGGCTGGCCGCCTGATGGTAAGCGCTGATTGTTGTGTCAAAATCCAGCCAACAGAATGCAATCAGGGGATTCTGGGTGTTGTAGGCTGTATCTTGGATCCTCCGGCAGTTTGCTCTGATGAATCTGTGACCACCGTCAGTGCCCTTCTGATCCTCATACACAAACCAGGGAAGACCAAAGTAATCAATCAGTAAAAAACTTTATTCACCATTACAAAGTACATTAGTACTTACACTGAGGTAATGTTCAAGATGTTCATTATAACTCCTCAACGCGTTTCGTCCCCATGTGAGACTTTATCAAGATAAAGTCTCACATGGGGACGAAACGCGTTGAGGAGTTATAATAAACATCTTGAACATTACCTCAGTGTAAGTACTAATGTACTTTCTCCAGGAACACAGACTTTATCAAGATAAAGTCTCACATGGGGACGAAACGCGTTGAGGAGTTATAATAAACATCTTGAACATTACCTCAGTGTAAGTACTAATGTACTTTGTAATGGTGAATAAAGTTTTTTACTGATTGATTACTTTGGTCTTCCCTGGTTTGTGTATGAGGATCAGAAGGGCACTGACGGTGGTCACAGATTCATCAGAGCAAACTGCCGGAGGATCCAAGATACAGCCTACAACACCCAGAATCCCCTGATTGCATTCTGTTGGCTGGATTTTGACACAACAATCAGCGCTTACCATCAGGCGGCCAGTCTTTCTCCAGGAACACAGTG
Organism: Mixophyes fleayi; assembly: GCF_038048845.1. NCBI lineage: Eukaryota > Metazoa > Chordata > Amphibia > Anura > Limnodynastidae > Mixophyes > Mixophyes fleayi. The sequence continues at coordinate 122,885,661 of NC_134406.1, forward strand.
GTTATCATCAGATGCATTACGGATTTAATACATAAACTGCAGTTCTTGGGAGGACGGATACCATCAAACAGAGTAATACTTTTTGTTCAGAATTGAGCCTACAATGGTATTTATGCTTTATAAACTATATTGATTAGAGTCAAGTCTACCTGAGAGCTGGAGAGACATTAGTGCATTTATCGTTGTGGAACACCATATATTAATTCTACGCGCTAAAGTACTGTTTTAAGTGTGTATGTAGATGTGTTTTGTTACATGTACCGTCACTGAGCGCTGCAGAAACTATTTGCAAAGATCTACAAGTATCTATAAAGCTGAGCATCTATTGTTATCACTAAAAATTAGGAGATGTACCCTAATATATTCCCAACTCACACTTTACAAGCTGTAAGTGTCTTCATAGTCTAGCAGTTTTCAGTGTACCCTGATTGTAATAGCAGCCAGGAGGATGTACAGAACCCCAGCCATATTGTAAAGCCCTCAGTCACACTATATGACCTCCAAGATATATTGCAGGGCTGTAGTTCTGTATTGCAATGTATTGTATTGCACTATATAGCAGCGTTAGTGCAAATATTTCAAGCCCCTCAACTACATTGCAAGTCACCCGACCACAGTGCAATCACACTACAAAGATCCCAGCCTCATTTACTAAGTACTGCCAGCCATTCAAGACTTTTCCTAGTAACTTTATGTAGTGTGAGCAACATCTACTAAGTAAACCTATCCATTAAGTTGTAAACAATTTCAGTACTAAAGCAGACTGTGGTGCAGTAATGTGATTACAAAGCAGTAAGTGAGGCACTGCAGGAAGGAGAGGTTAATAGAAATCTAAGTGATTGTTTTTGTGATACGTACAGGCGCAGGCTGGGAAGCCCGGGGGGCACACAGGCGGCCGCACCACATGACATGATGACATTGATGACGTGGCCGCATGGCCTGTCATGTGATGCGGCCGCCTGTGCGCTGACGCGGTGAAAATGGGGTATATTGCATCCGGGGGGCGGCCGGCCAGCCTACCCCCGGCCCTAATTGCGGTCTGACTGAGCGGCCCGGGGGGCCGCTGCCCCCCGGGTCAGCCTGCCCCTGGAAACGTATAACCAGGGCTGCCAAGAGGAATTCAGGGCCCCGGTACAACAAATTCATGGGGCCCCCCTCATAGTTGAGCATGGTAAAAAATTATGGCTGCGCAAAATTTTTCGGAGGTGTGGTCATGGATTTGGGGGCGTGGCAAATGCACCATTGGGGCGTGGCTAACACATCAAAATCACTAGGCTCTCAATTCGCCCAAGCGTCACATATGTCCAAGCACTCCTGACTTTCAGGACATCTAGCACCAAAGTGTAGTATAGAAAAAATGCAGTGTGTACACAAAGAGTTCAGTCTTGGCCTCCACCTTACATTGGGCACAACACTTACCAAAAATTTACATTGTCCCTACTAGAATGACAACATTTCACATACTGTCCTGCTCTCTCCTACCTGTTCTTCTCACTTTCACCACCTGTTGCTGCATGTTTCTTTAGTTGCGGCTTGTCTGGATCCTGGAATACTGGGGGCCATATTTGGAAAAAAATAGCTACATTTAGATAATTCCAAACAACCCTGGCGTTAAATCAATACCATCCACGGTTAATAATTAGGCCTTCCTCCAGCTCCAATATTACAATAATGTGCCCCTTCATCATCGCCATGCCTTATGATCACACTGCGCCCTCCATGCTGCTTTTGCCCCCTTCATCTGGCTCCCCTTAATCACACTATACTATGCTGCTCCCCCCCTTTTTTAATCCCACTGTGCCATGCCTCCACCCCTTTTTAACCCCACTGTGCCATGATGCCTACCATTTTTTAACCCCACTGTGCCATGCTGACCCGTTTTTTAACCCCACTGTGCCATGCTGCCCCATTTTTTAACCCCTCTGTGCCCCCCTAATTTTTTAACCCCTCTGTGCCCCCCTAATTTTTTAACCCCTCTGTGCCGCCCTCATTTTTTAACCCCTCTGTCATGCTGCATCCCCCCCGTTTTTAACCCCTCTATGCCCCCCCTCATTTTTTAACCCCTCTGTCATGCTGCCTCCCCGTTTTTTAACCCCCTCTGTGCCCCCCTCATTTTTAACCCCTCTGTCATGCTGCCCCCCCATTTTTAACCCCTCTGTGCCCCTCCTCATTTTCCTCCCTTCACTTACCTTGTCTCTGCTGCTCTGTGCTCCATTGCTCCAGACTGACTGAATGCTGGGCATGACATGATGATGTCACACCCGGCATCCAGACAGTCTGAATGGAGCACAGAGCAGCAGAGAGGAGGGATGCCAGCGCCGCGATCAGGTGAGTATGTTTTTGTTTTTTTAAACCAGCCTGCTCCCCCCACCAACGACCGAGCCCCCCCCCCAAAAAAAAAAATTAAAAAAAATAGAGAATGAAAAAAAACGTTTTTAAAAAAAAAAAAAAAAAAAAATCAGCAGCGCAAGGGCCCGGGCCCCCTGACATGCCCGGGCCCGGGTAATTAGTACCCGCTCCCCCCCTCTCGGCGGCCCTGCGTCTAACCCCTAACAATGCAGATTTTCCCAGTGACAAGTGAAATAATTAGTACAACCTGAGGATCTGTTACAATGTGACAGTCAGTAATGAATACACCTGTGCTCCAGCAAGGAAATAAGGAAAACATGCACTGTTAGGAGGACCTGAGGACTGGGTTCGGGAAATCCTGATATAGTACATATAATGTAGACTTCAACACAAATCGAGATCAAGATAGAAACATGTATTTTATAACCAAGGTGTTTTATTATGTTTTGGTTATCAACAAGATGCACTATGTCATTAACCATGTCCTCTGAGTGCTGAAAACACCCCTGTAGTGGCTGGCCACGTCACTCTGGCAGCTGGCCACACACCCTCTGGTAGATAATCATGCCCACTTCAGCAGTGCATCGGCACACACACTGTTTCATGTGCCCCTACCATGTGTACCTGATGTACAGTTTAATCTGTGAAACAAGTGTAAAGTAATGTTGTCATTTATGCATATTATTTTGCCCACTATCCAACAATGAGATCTTTTGAAAACTATCTAAATATTATTTTACAAAATATTTTTACATTACATACCGATAGATTTAATTTTTTCAGCAATGCAGCCATCCAATCATCAATCATCTTGTTGATTATGATGATGCCCCCCTCCCATTAAACCATATCATCCTTCAACCAGCAACATCATCCCACAGTCTAATTCCACCATAGTGTTTACAATGGGCACTGAAAGAAACTGAAAAACATATTTCTGTTGCAAACATCTAATTAAATCTTCAGGTCCTGTTATGCACTCTTCCTATAGTTTGCAAGCATTCAGCATAATCTGTAGCTGTGTATTTTGATGGGTTTCTTTTGATGCACCCTGGGCACAGACTTTGTTTGAGTCACACATAGAGTTTGAACTTTTGAAGGTATATTTTTCAAAATATGCTTATTATTTTTATTATTCTGGCACGCTAACACTTGGGGTGCCAACTAAAACAGAATGAGCACTACTGCCTTAGTTGGTACAGGTTGTAAGGCAATACAGTAACAGCTTGCTGAAAACAAATGTGAATGGTGAATTTTGATCAAGCTTCTAAAATAAAAAAACTGCACTGTAAAGAGTTAATCTCAGGGACACATATTTTTTTAAAAATAATATGTGTTTAAACTAGGGATGAGCGGGCTCGGATTTTAGAAATCAGAACACCCCCGTACAGTGCCGATCCGAGCCTAATCCGAGCACTGTTCGGGTATTCTCGCCGATCGCAAAACTCAAAACGAGGCAAAACGTCATAATCCCGCAGTCGGATCTCGTGAGATCCGGATTCATATTAGTCCCTGCTTGCCGCCGCCATCTTCACTCGGGCATTGATCAGAGAAGAGGGAGGGTGTGTTAGTGGTGTCCTCTGTCCTGCTCATTCCAGTGGTGCTGTCCTGTGCTCTGTCCTGCTCAGTCCAGTGGTGGTGTCCTGTGCTCTGTCCTGCTCAGTCCAGTGGTGCTGTCCTGTACTTTGTCCTGCTCAGTCCAGTGGTGCTGTCCTGTGCTCTGTCCTGCTCAGTCCAGTGGTGCTGTCCTGTACTCTGTCCTGCTCAGTCCAGTGGTGGTGTCCTGTGCTCTGTCCTGCTCAGTCCAGTGGTGCTGTCCTGTGCTCTGTCCTGCTCAGTCCAGTGGTGCTGTCCTGTGCTCTGTCCTGCTCAGTCCAGTGGTGGTGGTGCTGCCATAATTCCAGTGGTGCTGTCCTGTGTCCAGTCCAGTGGTACTGCTATATAAGTTCACTGATCCTGCAGTATAAGTCCAGTGGTACTGCTATGTAACTAAGTTCACTGATCCTGCAGTATAAGTCCAGTGGTACTGCTATATAACTAAGTTCACTGATCCTGCAGTATAAGTCCAGTGGTACTGCTATATAACTAAGTTCACTGATCCTGCAGTATAAGTCCAGTGGTACTGCTATATAAGTTCACTGATCCTTGTGTCGCTTAGCTTAGTTATCCAGCTACCTCGGTGCAACCTTTTGGCCTAAAAACAATATTGTGAGATGTGAGGTGTTCAGAATAGACTGGAAATGAGTGGAAATGAATGTTATTGAGGTTAATAATAGCGTAGGAGTGAAGAAAAATTTTTTTTGGATTTGAGCAGTTTTTATGCTTTTTAAAAAAAAAATCAGAACCCAAAACTCAAAACCCAAAACCTTGAGGGGGGTGTTTTGGCAAAACCCATTAGAACCCAAAACCTGAAGGTAATCAGAACCCAAAACCCGAAAAGTGGCCGGTGCACATCCCTAGTTTAAACATTTCCTAAAAGCTTTCAATAGTACTTAGGGGTCAATTTATTAATATTGGGTGATATGGAAGATTTTACTGGATACTGGCTGGCAGTGCTAAGAAGAGTCTCACTGCTCGCCAGGTCAGTGCAGGGTCATTGCACACTGGAACTGGAAGCTCGAAATTAGGCTTCCCATTCCAGATTCTTAAAAAAAATATGTGTAACTTTTAGCTTAAATACCAGAATAATAAAAAAAAAAATTTCTTTGAAAAAAACAAAAAATGCTTTATTTGTTAATGGTGATAGTGATAGGAGTACAGTGTTGTTACTTATAACTATAATGGGAGCATCATTGTTGCTAGCTGACAATCCTAATTTTATAAAACAAGTTAAAATAGCAGGCAATAGATTCCTGCACACTTCTGTTAGCTAGGTCTCTGCATGTAAAGTAACTTTTATTTTCCCATCTCTTTAGGAAAGTGCTCTATTTTATCTTACCTTAACAATATGTGCCAGTACTCATTACTATAATGTTTTACAGCTTCCCAACATCAAATTTATTTTGACACATACAGCATTTAATGGTGTTTTGGAATCACTGGAATTGACTATATATTGAAATAATAAGATGCTTACTGATGTTGAGATCCATGTAATATCATTAACATTTCTTATTCACAAAGCATACAGCAGCTGCCTCAGGCTCTGGCCACATTACTGGTTAAGTGACTGCCCATGAATCCAAAGTGGATAAACATGCGCTAGTCAGCCTAAGGCAGATCCAACTACAACAATACTGTATAGTTATGCAAGTTTTGTTAATATTCTATTAGCTTCAGTCTCCACCCACTGAAGTTTTTTCTCCTTCCTGGTTCACAGTCACACAGATTTACTTCAGTGAAATTCACTCACGAGTTTTTCATTTACAGACTAGTGCATTTTTTTTTCACATGGGGGAGAAACAGACAATTATCAGTAAAAACATGAGGCTGGAAGATCTGCTTTCTTTTTCTTATTTTGAGAAACTTTTTACAAGTCCATTTGGCTATGGATATGGAGACACTATCGGAAAAATTAGGAAAAGAGAGTTCAGCAGAATTGAAGGTAAATGCATTGAATTTGTGGCAAGCAATACTAGGGCACATAAACTGTCATCCGTGTTCAGGTTTGCAGGGCGTAATGAGTACATTTAAAAATAACAAAAAACTGTTTAAAATGTCAGGGTTATTTTGTTTTGTTTTTCATTGTAATCAATGCAACTTTGTATAAGGTAGACAATGTTGATCTTTCCAAAGTACATTTTCTTAGGCATTAGGCATGCAGCATTTTTTTAGCTGTTTACATTAACCTGAAAGTGTACAGTGTATGTTTCAACATTTTATTTTATATTGTTTTGACTGTGTGGCGGAGTTGCAGCTGACTATAGTAATTACTTACTTTAAAAAAAAAAATGCAAATCCAAAAATCTGTGTACATTGTTAACCTACAGACCCACAACACATGTTAACTTGACACTGGATCATGAGTACACTGTGCTTTGGAGATTTTTTACTGTGCATGTCCAGATATTTACATAACATTATGTAATGTTTCAGTGATAGTGGATTGGCCAACAATGTAATTAGACCTATGAATTACACTCATACACATAATGTGGTCAGATTGCAAATACCTTATCTATGTTTATATTTATGTGTTTTAACCTTAAGTGTAATTAAACTAGTATATTGGGTAATTTATGAAAAAAATATATTTAATCATTATAGTAAACTGATGTAGATTGTGAAATCAAATTCTATTGATTTATATCTTTATATCTGTTCTTTATTTTCACAATTTGTTATGGATATATGTTATAACAAATATATTGTAAAGTTGTTAGTTTGTAGTTGTAACTATTTTGTGCCAGTGGGTCATTGTGAAATTGTGACATATGACACCATATAATTAAATCTCATGTGAATAGCATTTTTAGATTTCACATAGCATTGAAGGTGTGTCAGATTTACATACTTAAATATAATCTTATATTTTTGGCGCAAATGGACCTCTTTATCTACCAAACTCATAAGCACTTGCATGCACATATCTCACTTTCCCATGTACATCCATACAGACACTTACTGTCCATGATAGTAATGTTTGTATGGACAAAAGTAAAAAATGTCGCTTCAAAGTACTGCCTACTATTAGTTTTAGTCCACTCCCTTCATTAATGACAAATTTTCATTTTTTCGCCTACAGAGCTGCTCGTAGGAGCTTTGTTTACAGTATATCTTAAAGAAGTTGAGCACTTTTGGACAGTCAAGTTTCTGCATGTCCTATCCCCCATGTATCAGGGGGTGACACAGGCCCCAAATCCCTCTGTTACCAGCCACCAAGAGCCAGGTCATTGTGAAGGCAGCTGCTGTGAAGTGGTCTACCAAGTCATTTTCAAAAGAAGTGAAAAAACACATTCTGTTCAATAAGACTGGACAGATAGTCCTCCTCTGCAGATTCCATTTTTAGGGGCATATTTAACAAATAATGATAGTGCACTATCGTGCACTTACCATTAAAAAAATGTCCTTCTGTGTCCCTAGCATATTTAAGAAGGGTGCATCGTGGATATCTGCTGCTTTGCACTCCTTTTCGTTTTTGGGAGCAGTCACCATTCTACAGTATGGTGACTGCTCCCGCCCACAATCTAACAAGTTCCGAAAAAAATTGTCTGGCATACATTATCATAAATTAAAAAATCCAATGCTGTCAGCTCTGCTCCGAAGAGCAGAGCTGGACAGCGCATGTGTGGAGGGATCACATGATCCCTCCCTGTCATTCACCGCTCGCTCTCTGCAACTATAGTTGCAGACACAGAGCGGAGATCTCTGTTCTTCGAACTGCACATGCGCAGTTAATGTATGAAGAGCAACGAAGATGACCAGGAGGAGATCCGGAGACAGTGCGTTCCGAAGAGGGGGTAAGTATGATTTTTGTTTTATCACAGAAATGGCAGTTTATTAGAACTGCTGTTTCTGTGTTCCGTTTTTCATAAATTTGAGAAATAGTTCAATCCTTATCAATGCCATAAGGATTGATAACTATTTTTCACTGTATGAAAAGTTTGATAAATGTGCCCCTTAGTGTCTTTCTGGCTTGATAATAAGTTGGGAGGACATATAGAGGTAGAGGGCATGCAGGGGGGCAGTTGTCCCATTAATGTAGTCAGTGGGGTAAGGAGAGTTCTACTGCTAAAAAATCTGCCAATCAAGTCAAGTATCCTGCTAGCCTAATTTGCTTTTCTACACTTTTTTTTTTTGCTTGCGTCTTTAATATTAACTGATATAATCTCTCCCAAGTCCTTCTGTTTTATCATTTATATTGTGTATATCAGTATATTTGTTCCCGTGCATTACTTAAGACTTAAACACATAGTTGCCTACTCTCCCGGAATGTCCGGGAGACTCCCGAATTTTTGGGAGTTCTCCTGGACTCCCGAGAGAGCAGGCAAAAATCCCGGAACCAGCATCTCCCCGTTGTTATAGATGGTGGGGGCGGGGCTAACCGCACCATCGTGGCCCCGCCCCCTGCTACGATTGGCCAGAATTTTCTAAGATTGACAGGGACGGAGCCTAACGGCGCATCACGCGTGGCCGCGCCCCCTCGACGGACCCCCTCCCGGACAGCTGGTCTCAAAAGTAGGTAAGTATGCTTAAACAGCTGAATGATTTGTAATCATTCATCATTTTATTTATGTCTTTAGTATCAACCCTTCTACATATTGTTGTGTCATTGGCATAAATACCTACCATGTTAACTAGAAACAATATAATCTTAGAAAATTAAATTTGTGAGTGATTTGCTGAGTTCAGTCCCAAAATGTGTTGAATTCAATCCCAAAATGTGTTAATTTGCAATTCAATTTACTACTTAAAAGAGCGTTTACTAAAGCTCTTGCCTGTACAGCTAGCTTTCTCCACTTCAAGAGACGCTTTTCTTTTTATCTGATGTGTTGAATATGGAGCACCCATACTGCAGTATTTATTAGAGTGAAAAGAGGTATTTGTAAGACAGACAAATTTGTGTCTCAATAAAAATAAAGTGTGATCAAAGAGTTTGAGCCATACTCAATGTGACTATACCACGTTGAAGTCAGAATGACCCATTCTACTGCTGTTTGTCTATGGAGACAGACTGCATGGCTGCATACTTGATTTTATGCACCTTTTAGCTATGGATGTGGCTGATCTGGACTACTGCACTAATTAGAAGGGGTGTCCAGATTTTTTTGGCCTTGTAGTATCATCATTACTTGACATGAGCATGGTTTGTGAGTATTATTGTGGAATGCCAGTTCATCTTCTCAGGCACTTCCATCAACAAGTCAATGCCCACTTTGTTGTCATACTTCCAATAAGGTATAATGGCTGTATATTTTGCAACTCGCCTACTGCCACCTATAGCATTTTATAATACCCTAAATCACCCAATTGATATATTTGTTTGAAGTACAAGGATATTTCTAAAATGCACACTTTACAACCTAATAAAGAATTTGTCAATACTTGGCAGCGGGCTTACTGCATTAATGCAGAGTTATATTATATTATCTCAATTTTTGAAGCTCTCCTACCACACTATTTAATGCATTTATAAAAAAAAATACTAATACAGCCTCATACTGCATTTCAGTGGTTTCACTATATTTTTTGGAGGGAAATAAAAATACTCCTCTTAACATTTTTAAGGAGTATGTCTATCCAAAAAGGAGTATATCATTGTTATAAGGCAATGTTGTTCAGCTTAAATGTTGACTTACTGATAATAAAATACTCTTCTTATAGGTTTCATATTTATAAGAGTACATAAGTAAAAATCTTACCTTAACTCAAAGAAGAAATCATTCAGGCCCTGTGCAGTAATGGTACAAGTGCATCTCAAGAACAGCGATGTATGGCAGTAGTCAACAGAAGTGTCCGTTTCTGCTAGAAGAGCTCGGTCTCCTACTTTAACAGCAGTTGTACTGTGGAAGATGTAAGTGCAACAGTGACATCCAGGTATTGATTTACTAGTGCGCTATACCACAGACCTCTACTGTATTTTAGATCAAATAAGGTAATAGGCCCGCTGTCGTGCTCTGGAGTAGGTGTATAAGCAGAAATATCTTCCCTCTGTTTAGGTGCCAGCCAGATGTGATGCCTTCTACCACAGACCTCTGCTGTGTTTCAGACTTTTTGTTCTCTTTCGGACTCTGATGTAGGTATACAGGCAGTCAGGCACAGTTTAATTCTTCCTCTGTTTAGGTGTCAGACAGATGTAGTACTCTCTACCACAGTCCTCTGCTGTGTTTTAGACCCAGACTAATGCAGTTAGTGAATGACATGCTCTGAGATAGTTGTACAGTTGTGCAGCTCTACAGGTACATGCACAGTTACATGAAAATCTTCCTTTATGGACGTGTCAAACATGTGTGGAACCCTCTGCTGTGTTTTAGTCTCTATGTGGGGCAGAACCCAGAATGTAAAATTAATAGACTAGCGTTCATTGACTGAGAATCCATGTTTTGGGGCACATTCAGCCTCATATCATTTTCACAAGTGCCAAATAGAGGTCTTGCCTTGCATCCCAGGATCACTGAACTTTCAGGCATTGATTGGACTGAAGCACCATGTTTTGCGTAGAAGTCAGGAACCTGAAGGCCTCTTTACTAATATTAATCTTTTAAGGCAGTGTTCAGGGATGGGAGACCCTGGAATTTAGATTGAGAAATGTAAGTTTAATAAACACAGGTTAGGAGCCCAATAGACTAGCTTGCTCTCGCTCTGATAGTTGGACACTCTGGCAAGAGAGCTATGGGAGTGCTTTGCAATTGACTTTATCCCTCACATGATTGCATAAAACAAACCTCCACGCTCAGATGGGAGAGCTTGGGGAGCACATTTGCTAATATTTTTATTTTTGTCTTGTGTAGAAATATGAATGGGACTGATTTTGAAGAGTGTCGGTGATTGTAGAGCAGTTATTGTGATCACTGCAGTATTTTACACACCATTAAATTCCCATGCAACCATTGTGCTATGTGTTTAATGAATTCCCAACTTTTTCTGTTGCTTTGACATGAATTAAATGGCAGAGTTTTGTGTAGGACAGTCAGAAGTCACAATACAGGCACTGACAGACATTGCTTCCCTCATAGACAAAGGTCAATTAGTGGGGAACTAGTTACACTTTACTATTATAGAGGTTTTGGTCATGATATGGAGACTTTTTTATGGTCATTTCAAAAACACTTTACTGTGATTGGCATGTGTTTGTAGGGAATATTTTTATTTGCCATATCTTGTCATAGGCCATAGTTGCCTACTCTCCTGGAATGTCCGAGAGACTCCCGAATTTTTGGGAGTTCTCCTGGACTCCCGAGAGCAGGCAAAAATCCAGGATCCAGAAGTCGTCGCTGTTGAAGATGGCGGGGGGCGAGGCTAAACGCGCCATCGTGGCCCCGCCTCCCTACTGTGATTGGCCAAAATGGCCTAAGATTAACAGAGGCGGAGCCTAACGGCACATCACACGTGGCCACGCCCCCTCGACAGGCCCCCTCCCGGACAGCTGCCTCTAAAAGTAGGCAAGTATGAGTTAGGCCTGATTCACAAATTCATCTGTTTTCGTCTGAAATAAATTCGTACTGCTTTCACTTTTGGTGAAATCAATTCACCCATCTCTATTGTTAACCAACCCTCCTGGTAGGCCCGGGCACTAAACCTACTTTGTTTTCTCAGAATATTCACCATTTACTGTAAAAATATGCTGTCTGAATTTTTCAATATTTTTAAGGTCTTTGTATGAAGCAATATCTAAATATATATGCCTTTCGTCAGTTTACCAATGTTCCTTTGGGTCTTGCAGTTTGTATGTATGAAAATCACTGGTTGATAGTATTTATGGATTCCTTATTTCCAGTAGCCTGCGCATGTGTTATAAGTAGAAAGGCCCTTTTGAGTGAAAAATTGATTGGTGCTCTATTGACTATACTGAATCAATTTGTTGAGGACCGGACACTTGGGCCACTGGCTCCCGCACATTCACAATAGGTTCTATTTTAAACTTAGATTCGGACTAAGGGGGGTGATTTAGAGTTGGATGGAAATGCATGTTTTAAAACTGGTGTGTTTATTTTGAGTTGCACATATCTTAATAGTTTAAGATACATGCAACTCAAAATAAACATGTAATTCATATAAACATACATTTAGAGTGTATCAAAATATGCTTTAGGCGTGACGTGATGTGGCGGGCATACTGAAGATGCCATTCGTCATCAAGCCTTCTTAAAAAATATATTCACGTGCTTCCTACTGTGATTTAATCTTCACTTAATAAATTGTGGATGATGTCATGCAAATAGCTCCTTATTTATCTCTTAAGCTATGTATCCACAGCCATCTGTGTCCAGTCAACATAAAAATCATGATACCTGAGTATGCTCTATATATGAGCAGTAGGTGGCGGAATTACTGTGGGTGCAAGGGGTGAGGTCAATAAAATCACTGCGCATGCCCAGAATCGGCAGAAATGTCAGTGAACGCAGCCCTGACCTGTTCCGTTCACCTGGGGGCATAAAGGACACTTACTACAGCATATGATTTCGGGGAGTGACCTGAGTGGGGAAGGGGCGTTTGGTCGTAGTCAGTGAATATTAGGGCTGTGCCAAACTCAAGCTCAAGCAGCCATGTCTGAAGCAAGCGCTTGGCATCTCAAATTTACTTGTTTTTCTGACGCATCTCTTGCACCAGCTAAAAGGCTAGTCTAAGTCTTGGTCAGTAGTGATGACTCGTATGCATGCTATAACATGTGTTTGCAATCACAAGCAACTGTAAAAATTTATTTTATGTTCAGTAGACATTAACAACATTCTCATAAATGTATTTCATGGGGGAAAATATATTTTTTAAAAAAACATTTTTTTTTTAGCTGTTTTATCATTGATGACTTTATTATTACCAAGTGACATTAATTCAATATTTTTTTTATTTTACTGTGCGTTCTTTTGCAAATTTAAAATCCACATAGGTATTTGACATATATTGCAGAATTTTGTGTAGTAAATCATAGCAGATCTACACCTAAATTCAACAGCGTACGTATCTTGAGGTCCGTTTCTTGCTGAATTTGTGAGTATGCAAAGCCTAAATATGTGCTATAATACTATGTATAATACTGGATGCGGGATGCGCTCAGTATATGTGACTTGTTGAGTTGGGCCCATTGTGCTTAGGACTTAATGAAGGACTGTATTAATGCATTTATGTCATAGTGATCCAATAGCTGGAGCAAAACCATGGTCTCTATGTCAGGATTTACAGTCCAGAATAAGAGGTCTGGTTTCAGGTACTGTAGGAATACCATGTGGAAGAGAATCCCTGTCATCCACATCTAGAAGATTATTCAAGGAATTTGATCAATAACCAGGTTAGAAAAATGAGCTATGTGTTATTTGTATGCCCAAATAGTTTAAATGTTTAAAAGAAGTATTCATAGTGAGTAAACAGACACTGAGGGCTAGATTTACTAAGCTGCAGGTTAGAAAAAGTGGGGATGTTGCCAATAGCAACCAATCAGATTCTAGCTGTCATTTTGTAGAATGCACTAAATAAATGAAAGCTAGAATCTGATTGGTTGCTATAGGCAACATCCCCACTTTATCAAACCCGCCGCTTAGTAAATCTAGCCCTGAATGTTTATTGTTTTCAGTTTAGTCCTTCTTAATTTTTGGAATCATAAAAAACATACCACTAGCTGTAATTGTTTTTGAGTTTTGATGGAAAAAGGGCCATGTTGTAATTTGAAAGCATGACAAAAACCTAGACCTGCATACATGCGCACTAAAGAAAGTGCACACTTTTGTGGTCCCAATTTTACATGTGTGTTCAGGCCACAAAATGCACTCTAAATGAGGCCCAATATGCTGTTTCTTTTATATGTACATTTTATACATGAACACTTAGGGGCAAATTCAATTGTCGGCGGAAACGCTGAAAATCTAGCTAACTACTACCGTAATAACGGTAGTAGTTTTAGTGCGCCACAGAAACGGCACAATTGAATATGCCCCCTTAGTATTCTATGGCAGAAGACATCTCCTCATTGATACTATGTATTCATGAGAATGTGTCCATCCCATTGGCAAATTCCATGTATATTTAACAAGGGCTTTTAACCCTCAAATCTTCACTTTCTGAGATATCCCAATAAACCTATGCTAGTGAGCTTTCATATACAGTTGATATTGCATGCTTATTTATGTTTATTTAAACAGCTTAGCTGATCTGATAAAGATGCACTTTAATAATTTAACAAGTCCTAGATTTTGTGTAAAAGGTGTTACAATTTAATGGAACATTGTCACAAGAGTATAATATTAAGGGAGTGGCTATATCAGTTCTCTGATTGAAAATCTAATTTTCTTGTGAAGCTCATATCATCTTTCTTTTGGGAAACACAATACTGGTATCTGCTAAAGCGATAAGAACCGTTATTGCACATGTGTTCATTGCTTTGGGCAGTTTGTTAAACAGCTGAGGCCAAATGGCGCCAGGTGAGCCATGAAGTTCTTCATTGTAATTAAGATACAGCAAAGGACTTCCTAAAACAGATTATATTCACATGCTCCCTACTCTTTTTATATACTATATATAAATATTTATTAAGGTTATTATTATTTTTTTATTTTTATTTATATGGCGCCATAAAGACTCCACAGTGCTGCACATAGTGCATAGGAGAAAACAGAACATGGCATACAGGGAACTACAAAGACAAAACAAAGTGCAATTAAATTGACAACCTGTATGAGGACAGGTAGGTAAGGTAGACCAGGTAGAGAGGTATAAATGAATAAAGAAACGCTTGAGAGCCAGAAAGGGAATGGAAAAGAGGTGGGGAGTTTACTAAAGTAGGACAGACCTGGATCCAGGAGTGTGGGCTCAACTAGCAGGACCAGGATTAAGAGAATGAGAGAGGAGGAGATCGAGGCAGGAGTCCATAGACGAGGTTCAGGAATGAAACTGGGGTGCTAGAAGGTGACAGGAGAAAGTGCTCACAGGTAGTAGAGAACTCTGCTCATATGAGCTTACAATCTAGAGGAGTGGGCAAACTAACAGGAAACACCAGGGATTGTCAGGTTGAGGGGACTAGAAATCTAAATTGGGAGTTGAAAGGAGACTAGACTAAATCTGAAGGGAGAGCAGAAAAGGGTTGGTGAAATGAGGAGGGGGAGGAAGAAAGAGGGTGAGATGAAAATGACAGGTGAGGAAGGATTTAGAAAGGGGAAGAATACGGTACAACCTAGGAACTGTGTATATTCCTATGCATTTATTATGAGTACTGTTTGAATACCAGAGTCTGGGATATACCAAACTATCGATTTACCTAGCAAAGACAATTTGACTGCCTTTTACGTTATAAGGACTTCCATTTTGAACAGTGATCACGGCTAGAAAACAACTGGTCATATCAAGAACGTCAAAGGAGTATACTCCAGATATACAATTTAATACTATCTGAAATGCGTGGAGTGGTTGTATTCTCTCAGACTGAACTTGTATTTTTTAATTCACATGTAATTTTTTTTTTTTTGAGTTATGGCTACATATATAGCGTGTTGCTTTTTAATTTATGCTTAATAAATGGTGAATAAGAAATGCAAAGTAGTATTTATATCTCTCTTCGGCTAACTATACATACAGAACCATTAGTTGAATAACATAGATAAATCCAGATATGTAGGGACAGATGTGCAACATGCAGACACCTGTCACCACCCCATAAAGCTGAGCATCAAAGTGCCTTTGATGACTTTATTGTATTGCATTGTACTTACCTGTTACTTTTACTATTATTTCTTTCTATTTCTAGCTTCCTTGCTTTTAAGCCCTGTGTCTATATAATCGGACAGAGTTGCTTATTTTAGTGCTCCTGGGATACAGCATAGCTTTACCGTGCTTTCTTCATTGACAGTAAGTGCAAGAGAAATAAATAAATGTCAGATGACATAACAATGCTGAAAAGCATAAAAGCCAAAAATAAAAATATATTTAATAAAAGTTGCAGACACGTGCACAAACCAATAATTGTATCTGGAAAATTTAACCTTGTTTAATGCTTGGAGACTAGGCTTGTTAGAGCCTAAACACAAATCTGCTTCTGTTTGTATACCCTATGTATGAAAATTACTTTTTGCTTCCTATTTGATGTCATTATTTATTCAAATTAAAAATCCTGCAAAAAAAATAAAAAAATTGTTAATGTGTGAGCGATCAATTAATTTTCCCAGTGGTAAATATTGGATGCATCCTTGTGCATACTGTTGTATGTCTAAGTACCTATAATATGAGCTACTTTGTAATTGACAAAATCGCTGTTTTAGACTGAGCCTGTCACATGATGTATTTTGTACTATTTAGTGATGAATACCAATATTTTTTACGATGCAGTGGTATAAATTTTGTGTTTGACAATACTATTTCTTATATATCAACTTTTATAATATTAATTTATTTCAATATTTATTCTTCCTAGCTTATGCTCTGAGATTGTAATAAAACAAATACATACATATCACATGAAAACCACTACTATCACACTATTATAATGTTATTTGTCTGTCTGACTTATTAGCAAATATTGTAATGCAATATATCATGCTATCCCAAATCTCTAAGCCATTTTGTAAGTTTCATGCCAAGGTATAATTAGAGTAATATGGCTAAATGAGGCACCTTTAACCCCAAAAGTGGCTTTTTTCAGAGTTGGACGAATAAATAAATCTGTGCAAACGAAAACTATGTGCACATATCTTACAATACATACAATAAAAAAAAACTAGTAAATGTGTCCAAATGAAGATATGTTTAAACCATACTGTATCAGATGCGCCATAATCATCATGCAACGGCATACGAGACACCACTCATCATCATCATCATCAACTTGATGGGGAATGTTGACTTTGTAGAACAAAAAACAAAAAAAAACATAAAATAATTTTAATACAAAAGACAATCCCCTAAGTGCTTTGACTTGCTGTCACTTGTATAACTACAAGCACTATGAATTTCCTAGTATTCAGGGCCTACTGAGACCTATAGTGCAAAAGGAAAAAAATCTTGTATAAACAATGTTACCAGCCTGTCATAGCCTAGAGATGGTAGCACCATCTTCAGGGGACCCTACACTGTTCACCCCTTTCTTCCCCCTGTTGGCCTCGTCACATGTAAGGAGGCACAGGGATACACATGTAGCTTAATAAGGGTGCACATTTTTTTTTTTGTGCATGCACAATAAAACAATGCTTATTTAATGTTTATGCTTAAAAAAATGGCTTCTATTCTACTTTAAAAGATTCCATTTTATCAGTGTATTAAAGTAATTCTATCGTTTTCCAATAAGCATTGTCTAAGCGATTGCTTGTTTTTCCAAAGCACAAAATAACTTATTTAGCAGTTGCAAAATTTAGCAGTTGAATACATAATTATAATACAGTACAGCCGATACCAAATATATACATACATACCGCCGCGCCCTTCGCTGCGCAAAGCTGCACTCCGCTGGTACCAGCTTACAGTACTTCACTCCAGAATACTGTGGTTAGAGAGATGACTGAAGCCAGTGCCAGCACAGCTATATTATATACACTCAGTGTTACAGAAACAACAGTGCAGATGACATGGCTTGCTTCTATAGGTCCAGGCTTCAGGAGGGTCCAGTGTAAACAGGTTATAGGCTAGTTCAAACAACCCCCTCCAAGGGTGAGGGTCAACATTCCAGATGATTCTCCCACCCAGAAACCAGTTAAGCTAGTCTATTTGCATATTACAGTTAGTATCACTTCAAACATTTATTCCCTAACATCGCTAACTAGAGTATGCAATGTGCGATCTCTTCGGCGAATGAACCAGACAACTGCTGATGAATAGGGGATTAAAATGATACTAAACACGCTTCCTCAAATATGTATAGCAGCCAAGAAATGAACCTGTAAATGAATCGGGAGATCCCTAAACTCCCAAACAAAAGGTATAGATATAACAATGAACAGGTTCTTGGTGCTTGTAAAGGAGTGTAAAGAGAATTTAATAGTGGTTAAATTTCATAAACAATGTGTTCCGGCCGGAACAACAGCAGCATATATTATTGTAAATAAAATAAATATACACATATAGATGGCATGGATAAATAAAAACAATTGCACTTAATGTATCAACTCCAATTGAATTGCACACAGGTTGGTAACTCACTGAGAATGAGTATATCACTTTTGAAATGATCCAAAGTCTGTTTATAAAAATAGGCATCTGCAGTGTGATCCCAGGAACAAAACTGGGAACACCTGATGGCTCCCAAATTGCAGAGATGCCACAATGTCCGCAGTGATTCAATAGCAAAATTGCAATGTTCCCCAATAATATCATATAATGGATGCGTGCTGTACGTTAGAAGAGGTATGGTGCATATAGTGACAGCAGCAATGTATTAGAAATGTCCAGAGTAGCTGATACAAACAATACAGAAAAAGGTCTGAAATGGCACAGTTACTCACGTAGTGCGGGAAAGTCTGCGAATCTTGATTTAGACGGGCTCTCAACAATGGTCCCGCAATCTGTTGTAATGTTGTCAAATGTTAATTGCTAACTGAACGCTTACCTCCTTTGGAAAGTAAGTGCCCGACAAAAGTAACAGTGCATGGACCCGCTCCGGAGCCTCCTGTTCCTGCTGAATCCTCACTCCTTCTCGTTACAGATTGGAGCTGAACAGAAGAGGGGATGGTCCCGCTATGAGGAGGCGTGTACACGCTGCAGACTGGTCTCCGTAGATCGATGTTTGTGATAGAACAATAGAACAATAGAAAAGTCCTAGCATGCTAGATGTTATAGAAGGTGATAGATGGATTTAAAGGACAAACCCAACGCGTTTCGCCCGGGGCAATAGCCAGTGGGCTTCCTCAGGGATAATGAAGTCCAACTGATCTTCCTGACCAGTATATATAAGGGAAATCCGGATGTGCCAATAATTGAATAATTAAACAATCTAAGGATCAGACAATGAACGCCTGTAATTGATCCAGTACCTAAATGGTGAAATTGAATCCCCCCCTTGTTCATAAAATTCTGCTATATCCCTAGGATTAGGTTAGCAGCATCCTCCATTTACATCAACATTCATATTAACAGGAATGATACACATCATTAGGAATCAAAGGCTTGTTAGGGTGGGTGATATTTTTTCAAGGCAAGAAAGAATATTCACCCCACAAGTTGAAGATGACAATTTCTACTCGTACTATATCAGGTATGAGAAACTCCTTACTTTAGAGACCAAGTATTGGTGGTAATCTACCACTCTCACCAAATACATAGAACATAAAATCATTCCCAGAGGTCTAAGAATCAAAAAGGTTCCCACTTTCATTCCCGAGGACAAGGATTTCTTAAACAAATGGAACAGTATACTTGACACGTTCCTATTCGTTGATGAACCTCATCATTGAAAATAGAAATGTGTCCCTTCTTAAAATTGATGAGGAATTGAACCTTATACGGGAAAAACTTAAACCTATAGAGCATCTGGAAGATTTCAAAAATCTAGAAAGTTTGACCTCAACTAAAATACAAAGTTTCGAAGAGGACATTATCACCCTAAAAGGAAAGAAATTCCAGAGGGACCTTAAAGATTTAGAACATGGCTATCATGTCTTACCACCAAATAGAGCATTCCAATCTCATATACACTCCAAACCTCAACAGAAGAAACTAACCAATACACATGTCAGATATAATAATACACCGAAGAAGAGTTTTCATCGAATGAATGCACCCAGATCTCCTCTCATTAGGAATCCACCAAAACACAGAGATAATAATAGGATCTACAAACCATTGGATCCTCGCAATTTAGGTTCATCTATAGATACCCCCAGGACCAAACAGGACATACAGGATACAGCTGCCAAAGAGGGATTTAAGAGAGGCATCAAAGAAGCACGACACTATCCCAAGGTCAGACTACACTATTGGATAAACTTAAACACATCAATCCACATGAGGAAATTACTGAACCAGAAGAACCCGATGCAGATGGTCTCATCGATTGTTTTTTAGAACTAGCCCAAGGAACCCAATGTATACCTCCGAGTCCGAAAAGCATCAGAAAAAGGAAGGAAAGATCACCATCACAAGAGGCAAACGAGGAGGGTCTAAGGGCAATAGAGAGAGAAGGGGCAAGGCCCAAAACCAAAATACAGAAAAAACCACTGAGTCCAACACAGGGTCCAGTATAGGAGACAAGGGCATATTTAATTTGAGCAGCCAACAATTAACCAAACCTCAAATGGATCTATTGAGTAAGGGCTTGAAATTTGCCCCCAATAGACCACTCAATAAGTTTGAGACTTATATAGATTTGCACAAATTTATCAGAAACCTTACCCTTAAAAAGTTTTTTCTTGCTAACCAATCTGTCTCTGGCGTCAATGTGTCCAACAAAGATGGCATCACCACTATATATCAGCACACCCAACTCAAACCAAAATCCACTTTTTTCCCCATACACTGTAAGGGCCCCCATCTAGAGACTTTTCAGAAATTAGTAGAGAATGATCTTGATAAACTTAAAATCCAGCCAAAAAACAGAATCTATAACATCACTAAATCAGAAAGAGGGGCTCTAAAAGATGCAATAAAAATCTGGTCATCAAACCAGCGGATAAGGGGGGTAGAATTACCCTCCTCGATCAGTCTACATATCTCTTGGAGATAGAAAGTCAGCTAAAAGACACTTCTACCTATAGACCATTACCGGGAGACCCAACCCAAAAGTACAAATCAGAACTTACTATACTTCTCAACAGAGCCTTTCAACTAGGCATATTGACTAAAGCCGAATATCAGTTTCTATCTACTCAACACCCACGCTTGCCGGTTATATACTGTTTGCCTAAGATTCATAAATCCATTACTCATCCTCCCGGCCGACCAAACATATCTGGGATTGATTCCCTCACCACACATCTCTCTAGTTACATCGACACCTTTTTACAA
Source organism: Mixophyes fleayi (assembly GCF_038048845.1). Lineage (NCBI taxonomy): Eukaryota > Metazoa > Chordata > Amphibia > Anura > Limnodynastidae > Mixophyes > Mixophyes fleayi. Next base: position 122,906,520 of record NC_134406.1, read on the forward strand.
CCTACAGTTAGCAAACAGAGGAGCTATCTTCGTGATACTGGTCATGTTCTACAGATTTTACAAAATATAGATTGGCAAACCGGGTATCTACTCATGACATGTGACGTCTGTTCACTATATACCATTATTGATCATAAGGTAGGCTGTGAGCATGTTCAGCACATACTCACAGCTGAAACTGACATCCCTATGGATCAAATACAGTTTATTATGCAAGCCATAGATTTCACATTACATCACAATTATTTTTGGTTTAATGGAGGCTACTATGAGCAGGTTCGCGGAACTGCCATGGGCGCGAAATTTGCTCCCTGTTACGCAAACCTGTTCATGGCCCATTGGGAAAATCTCACCATTTGGCACAACAATCCGTATATTTCACACATTCTTGGGTGGTACAGATATATTGACGACGTACTATGCATTTGGACCGGCAATATGAGCACACTTCAGGAATTTCTCCAATATCTCAATACGAATGATTTCAATCTCAAATTTACTGCACAGATTAGTGATACCAGGGTTGAGTTTTTAGATTTGGACATTTCCATCGTTGAAAATCATATTCAAACAAAAACATTTTTAAAACCAATAGACTGCAACTCGTATATCCCAGCATCCAGTGGACATCTAAAAAGATGGCTCACAAGTATACCATAGAGGCAGTTCTCTCGGATTAGGCGTAACTGTTCCAATCTGGCACTCTATGAGGAACAATCTGAGATCTTGAAAAACAGATTCCTTGAAAGAGAGTATAACGATGATGTGGTACATACAGCATTTGAACAAGTCAAATGCATGGATAGAGCAACCTTACTCTTACCAATGGCACATAAGGATGTGACAAATTCATTACCACCTGCCCTTATTACTAAATACAATTCTAATCGCAAAGAATTTGAAAGAATTGTAAGGAAGCATTGGCATATATTGCAAATGGATGACCAATTGAAGGACATCCTTCCTGAATGCCCAAGGATCATCTACAGAAAATCAGATTCGCTTAACACCAAACTTGTTAAATGCTGTATCCCAAAAGCAACTACAGAAAAATGCCAACAAAGTTGGCTGAAAGAGAACAGTGGAGGCTTTTATCATTGCAACAGGTGTCATGCCTGTAGAGCAACTAATCACAAGGGAACCAAGCCAAACACTACTTTTCACTCAAGTACCACAGGCGAGCTCTATCAGATCAAAACCAAAATTACATGTGATACTATGGGTGTGGTCTATCTGCTAGAGTGCCCGTGTGGGCTACAATATGTAGGCCGCACTATCCGCAAGTTACATGTCAGAATTTCAGAGCATCTTCGCAATATCATCAACCAGTCCGATAGCCACACCGTATCTGCTCATTTTCTCAAGTACCATAATCACGATCACAACAAACTTCAGTTTGTGGGAATTTGCAAAATTCACAAACCATGGAGAGGTGGAGATTATATTTCCCTTATTTCAAAAGAAGAAGCCAGATGGATTTTCAACCTTAAGACTTTGACCCCAAAAGGATTGAATGTGGATTTTGATCTGGGTTACTTTCTGAATTCTTAACATACCTATTATCAATTGTTAATTTGGGATCATCATGTTGGTTACATCATATTCCCAATTTGCTATCTATATCTTTATTCATTCCACTTTTGGTGAACAGCATCACCTATACATGTTTGTTTATTCATTTATTTACTCATGCATGTTTTTTAATACCCTTTTTTATAACCTTCTGTAATAATTTGTTTTTCATTCAATTGGTCCATCAACGTACCATATATAGATATATGTAAATTTATTTGTATTCATTTGCACATCATGTCTGCATCTGTTCTTGCAACTTCACTATTTAGGAACTGGATCATTCACACAATTACAGGCGTTCATTGTTTGATCCTTAGATTGTTGTTAATCAATCATTCAATTTCACCATTTAGGTACTGGATCAATTACAGGCGTTCATTGTCTGATCCTTAGATTGTTTAATTATTCAATTATTGGCACATTCGGATTTCCCTTATATATACTGGTCAGGAAGATCAGTTGGACTTCATTATCCCTGAGGAAGCCCACTGGCTATTGCCCCGGGCGAAACGCGTTGGGTTTGTCCTTTAAATCCATCTATCACCTTCTATAACATCTAGCATGCTAGGACTTTTCTATTGTTCTATTGTTCTATCACAAACATCGATCTACGGAGACCAGTCTGCAGCGTGTACACGCCTCCTCATAGCGGGACCATCCCCTCTTCTGTTCAGCTCCAATCTGTAACGAGAAGGAGTGAGGATTCAGCAGGAACAGGAGGCTCCGGAGCGGGTCCATGCACTGTTACTTTTGTCGGGCACTTACTTTCCAAAGGAGGTAAGCGTTCAGTTCGCAATTAACATTTGACAACATTACAACAGATTGCGGGACCATTGTTGAGAGCCCGTGTAAATCAAGATTCGCAGACTTTCCCGCACTAGGTGAGTAACTGTGCCATTTCAGACCTTTTTCTTCTCTTTGGCTGTATTGTTTGTATCAGCTACTCTGGACATTTCTAATACATTGCTGCTGTCACTATATGCACCATAACTCTTCTAACGTACAGCACGCATCCATTATATGATATTATTGGGGAACATTGCAATTTTGCTATTGAATCACTGCGGACATTGTGGCATCTCTGCAATTTGGGAGCCGTCAGGTGTTCCCAGTTTTGTTCCTGGGATCACACTGCATATGCCTATTTTTATAAACAGACTTTGGATCATTTCAAAAGTGATATACTCATTCTCAGTGAGTTACCAACCTGTGTGCAATTCAATTGGAGTTGATACATTAAGTGCAATTGTTTTTATTTATCCATGCCATCTATATGTGTATATTTATTATATTTACAATAATATATGCTGCTGTTGTTCCGGCCGGAACACATTGTTTATGAAATTTAACCACTATTAAATTCTCTTTACCCTCCTTTACAAGCGCCTAGAACCTGTTCATTGTTATATGTATATATATGTATATATATCTCTATAAACTAAATACCATCTGCTCATAAATCACTGGGGAATGGAACCATTATAATATGAAATATATAAATAACTAAATGTGGGAGTGCGAGTGTGTGCGTGCGTATTTTACCACGTGTTACGTGGCATACTGATCGCAATCGCATAATAAAACAATATTAAACAATATACTTTCGTTCATCCAATTATACGACTTCGACAGTTCCACCCTTTGATAGTATAATAAACTATCACCTTAAAGATTTTATATGTAGGATCTCAGTACCACGTTTCATTGCTCTGTAATGTAAATCCCCCTTGGTGTATGAGCACGCTGTCTGTAGATCTAAACAGGTTATCATAAGAGATAGTCTTAATCCTAGAAACAATTTTTTCTTTTAGTATAGACCATATACCTCTGGAGCTTGGAGATAACCTTTTGTATGCCCTTCAAGGGTACAAAAAAACATGTAATACATCATTTGGAAGAGCACAGAGTACGATAGAACATGTATCAGTAATATAGAATATTCTACTACAGTTCTTTATGTCTAACGGGTTTGTCTGTCCAACGCATGTTTTTAAGCTCAGACAACATTTAAACACTTCATGTTCACCAATAACATCATAAACCTGAGTTACAATATACATTCCAACAATATCATCATTTCCTTTCTTCAACACTCGTGAGGCGGGCTATTGTCTGTTCGTTCTTCCCAGTATCCCAATACTCAAGTTTCTTAGTACGTGAAACAGTGATTGGCTTGCCGAATATTGGGAGACTCCAGACTAAGGGTCCTAGCTGTCTTAACTTTCCCCTAGTGACCTCCCACCCCATAATTCGGGTACCTCAGGAATATTTAGTGGAAAAAGAACTAGTCCTACTCCATATAATCTCTGAGGCACGTGAGAGCACATCCAGCACTAAGTTTGGTCTAAAACCTTACCCACCCAAGAATGATAATGATTCTCAAGGATGCCTGCTCAAGTCCGAATATTACTGGACTGGCATCGCTGGATGTGCCTCTCTTCAACTATGGGGTCAACGTACTTACGGACGTAATATTACTCAGACAATAGCCCCTCGGACTTTCTCCAAGTTCCAAGGTTTCCAAATTTTCCTTTACCCCTGAACTGAATAGAGTAATTTGCTGGACCAATTGTGCTACCAACTTCTCCTTCATCCCCAACTCCTCAATATCACTACCTGAACCAGCCTCTGTCCCCTGTCTACCATCAAAAGAATTGACTGTCCTGAAAAGAGAATGAGATGAGAGAAACACAGAACAGGAAAAACTACCACTTCATGCTGGACAACTGTCTTAGTCTTTGGCTCAGGTGTTGCTAACTGCATTCAGGGCCTCCCAAAACAGATTTATGAGTGTAGTTGGAACCTTCTCTGGGTGTTGACTCCTCTGCAGTGGGTGGAATGGGTACCAGTGTCTCTTTGCTACCCTTAAGGACGTGATGCTGGTAGCCGACACTTGATACCTGTCTGTAAAATAACCTGAGCATAGGGACTCACTGTTCCACAACTTACTCTCCCGGTCTAACATCCTGACAGTTAGTGTAACTTTTCAGGAGACAGTGTTTTGAACGTTCTCAGTTGCTGTCTCACTGTTTACCTTTCCTATTAAGGTCTAGACTAGTCTCTCAGTTACAAACTCATAACAAGAGAAGTCAAAACATTTCAAAAGTCGACAGGTTAAGAGGTAGCTCAGGAGTGATCTTGATAGTGGGGAGGACTAGTGGCCAAAGCTACCAGCCACTTCAATCAAGTTTCAACCCTCATTCATTTCAATTCGTTCTAACTAGTACCGTTACTTTATGTTCATACTGGTTTGTAGCTAATCAAAAGTATGTAATTTGTTTCCACTACTAATACATTATACATTTATTATCAATAACATGAATACCCCTATCACCTATTATAACTCTAGGGCTATCACATTGAATAACAAAAGCTTGGAGTATGACACAGTAATACATTAGACACATTTCAATACACCTTTACCCAGATATATTTCATCGGTACACCAGTGCATACTTGAGGATCCTGCAAGGTGGTAATTGGATGATGTGGATGTGTTTTACCTGGAGAAAACCCATCTGCAGGAGGGATATGGGATGGCTCTATTGGTATCATCTTCCTGACATTCTCTCAATCAAGACAGGACGTTGCCTTCCTACAAGCTTGAGAAGAAATGTCTGGTACACCCCAATATACTCTTACCAGCTTGCACATACCTTCTGTACCCAGCTGAGCCAGACCATGTGCTGCCTCCGAAAGGTCTGGAATATACACTCTGGGAACTACTGGTCTACCTTGTCCATCTCTCCAGGGTCTGCCAGACTCCTAACCACATCTCTTCACCTTCCAGACAGTTTATTCTTCAGGCAACACAAATCTTCCAATATTAACTAATATGTGTATGCGTGTATGTGTGTGTGTGTGTGTGTGTTCACATTTTAAAACAATACAACAAAAAACAAAACAAAACATAGATTTTGTCAGCTGTCACATAAAACCCTGCTGTCTATTTGACAGCTATGTTCGCCCTGGTGTGACAGCCATGTATAGTCGTGTGTGTAACTGTGGATTTTACTAGCAGCTTCTTCAGTTGGTAACTGTGTCACTATATTAAGTCCTCTATGTAATGTCCTACTCATGTGCTGGTATTGCTATAAAAAGAGTTTTCAGTCATCTCAATGTCGTCCCCTAGACTAGAAAAATGCTGAAGACCAATGTATATCAATCGATTTTCCCTCTGCCAACTCACAGGCCATTTTCAATCCCACACGTTCAGCTACTAGGCTAAGTGAGAAGGGCAAAGGGGTCTATCTCTATAACACTTTTTTCAAATATAACAGTATCCAGTACATGTCTGTCTAACAGAGAAAAAAATATAAAACATGAAAATTTTCCATTTTCTAGGGTTTCAAATTATGTCATTGTCTTGTGGCAAAAATCATACTCCAATGTTCTACACAGAGATGCATATCTGTATGTCTAACTTCCAGCAATCTCCTGAGACCACCATTTGTGCATATATATATATATATATATATATATATATATATATATATATATATATATATATATATATATATATATATACATATAAAGGCACATTTTGTACAGGAGAGAAAAAAGGCAGATATGCAATCTATAAAACATGAATCGAATTTCCACAATAAAAAAACAATTTCTGCTTAAAATTAGCAGCTTCTATACACATAAAACAACCCCTAGCTGCTTCTGTGACTTATGTCAATCTAGTGTGTATATCCCTGAGTCCGTCTTATGTCACAAACGTCTTAGCCTCATGAATGAGACCATGTCTATGTCTTTTTATATCTCTATACAAGAGAAGAGAAAGATGCTAACAGGGATGTAAACATTGTAGAATAGGAGAGCAACGAATAATAAGAATACAACGATTTGAATACAAGGGTTTGAAACCAAACAAATGCAGAAAGGGAGATTTTACAGCAAACATGACAGCTGGATTGGACACTATGGGGAAATGGCTGTATTTATTCCACTAATCCGCTTAGCTATTCGCTAAATTATGACCCTTCACCATACTTAACTAGGGGGTCCTACGTCAACCGTGCAATCCAGTGTCGTCCGTCATTAGCTCATATGGAACTCAGTATCACCATAACTATATACCTTTGTGACGGACTTCCTGACTTATAATTGAGAAGGGAAAAATTAACCCTTTGTGACTCATACTTAATATCTCACAGGTGTTTCTATCTGAAATACATAAACGACATTTTAGATTAAAGTATGTACATACTTCATTTTTTGAATAATGACTCTCAGCCGAACAAATTATCATGAGCCACTGTAGCTTAAAACAAAGTGTTCCAATGATCCATTGTTAATTTGTCTTTGAAGAGTAATTTTTCCACTTCTCTATCCCACCCCCTTAATCACGAAGTCTATATTTCTTTTGTCTACAATTATCTGTGAGAAGAAAAGTCAAGATAGTTATTTTTAAACAACAAAGGAAACAAACATTTTCATTCCTTGCCAGCGATCAGGAAAGCAAACACAAGACAGCATAAAGCAAACAAGCACTAACAACAAAATATACTTTCTTTCTAAACCTGCACACTGATACTTACCACAGATTAACATTTACCTTGCCTGGTTGTAGGACTACAGGTATGACCTGACTTCTAGAGTTGGCTATAGTTCTCCCCCAAGGCATTGGCTGCTGTGAGGTGTGCAGGTAACTGTTGAGAAACCTCTGAGACTTGTGTGTGCCTTCTCTGTGGGTGTCTAAGTGATTCCCCCTTAGGTGGCCCAAGTCTATTTGCTTCCGCTCTTGTCATTGTACAGTCCCTTGCTTGATGTCCTGTTTTATGGCATCTAAAACACTTCCTCAACTCATGTTGTTTCTTTTCCTTAAACCAGGTGTTATTATACTGTGGTCGTTTGTGCAGTCCCTCAAGTGCTGGGATACTTACCATCATTACCCTATCAATTAGTGTCTCATTTTGTTTATTTATTTTTCTATTGTGTCCTATAGCTGAACATTTACAGTGATTCCTTTCCAGTGTGTAATAAAGTTTGCACCCTGCTTTTCAAACCTTACCTGAGGCCATCCATTAAGACTAAAACAGCAACCTCTCTGTATTGTACATTATCTTTTATGTCTGATACCCCAGTGTATTTGGCCATCGCTATCAGAGCTCTAGAAAAATAGTCTACCGCATTTCACTATCCTGTTGTTTGATAGTAAAAATTTTACTCCAGTCCACTACCACAGGAAAGTATAAGGCCAACTGAGAAATCATGTGGTTAATATTTTCATGGTTATCACCCTCCGTTGAGGATCTATCCTCCTCCACCATACAATCCTTAATAAACCTTTGTATGTCAGTATTAAGAGGGAGAAAAGCCTTCAACACTACTCGCCAATCGTTATTAGTTGGCTCGTACACATTACCATAATATCTAATAAACTTCTGACACTTGGCCAAATCTTTTCTAGGATCAGGGAAATCAGACATAATTGAAAACATCTCAGACCTAGTCCATGGATCGTGCTTTGCTACATGTTTTAAGGGAACTTCACTGTCTCTGTCCGTCTTCCCATTGGGAACTGCTATTGTGCAGACAGGATGCAAACCTACTAAATCACTATATTCTGAACTAGTTGCTGGAATTGCGGTTGCAGTATAATGGATGTCCCCCCCCTCTGTTAACCTTTACATTATTCTCACCACTTTCAACTGCTCCCCATGCTGGTGGGACCGTTCCTTTTCCTTGTCCATGTGGTGTCGCTTTCACATTACCAGCATGGGCAATGGCCGAACTGACGGTGGGTACATTATCTTCTTGTAAAACATTACTTTTAACATGACTTAATACAACATACAAGTTACTGGTTACAGTTTTTACATTTTTGGTATCGGCTGTACTTACCGCCCCGACCGCCTTTCTCGGGGGCGTGCTCATTTCTCCACGCTTTGCAACGCACACTTCCGGAATGCTTATTTCCAGTACGCTTACTTCCACTGCGCATGTACCCTGCCACGTGTTGTTACCTTCCTGTTGTTGTTTTTGTTGATTTGATCAACCTCACTTTATCTCTAACATTATTTAGTACCTCTGAATTAAAACTCCCTATTGTTGGGAAAGGCCTAACACAATCCTTGGTCATCTTGACCCATGTGTCGCAATACGCCGTTGCGTATGCACCATATTTCTTACACATAAGAAATCTCGCTAAACCAATAGGCCGTTCTTTAGGCAGTACATAGACCATCTTTAGCGTCTGCTTAGCACTCATGTTGAACAATATCAGGCCCCAGGAATATCCAGCCACTACTTTCAACACTCTGCCACCCGCAATCTACCGCTAGAGATCTTTAATGGCTGCGGACGTATTTACTCAAGCCACGTCCACTCGCTTCCTCTCGTACAAAACGAGGACCCCTAACACAGAAATATCAATGTGGGTCACAGGGCTATCAGCTCCTTGATACCCTGCCTCTGCAACAAATCTGTTGAGTTTATTAAAACAGGCAGCATCTGGTAAAGTCAATTACCAGCCTTGCCAACATAATTCCTCCCCGCTGCTCTCCGAAGTCACAATCACGGCCTTGCCATGCGGTCCGATTGCAACGCTTAAAGATACTAGTTATCAGTAAACGTTGCGATTACTATTGGGCGCGCGTTGCAAAAACCTCCTTTGTTTTCGCCACCAGTATACCTGCCTCGTATAACATACACCAGTTGGGCACCTGCCTCGTCAGACAGCAACTGACACTCTATTCAACAATAGATCAAACCTTAGTGTATTTAAGTCACAAAATCACACAACATACACCTTTTCTGTGTAGAAAATCAAGTTCCCAACAATAGTAATAACGTTTCAGAGGCTTTACCAAGTGATTATACTATGCATGTATAACAAACTATCAAAACGATTAGAAATAAGGATTTTCCAAAGGCGCCAAAATGATTGTGTATAGACACTAATAGGTTTAAATTATAGTATATTTAAACAACAAATCAGTGCACTGATAACACAACAACCAAAAGTGTCATAAATGGTTACAGTAAACATATTATGCTAATAACATGTATGTACATAGATCAGATAGTTACAGTCCATGGTGAATTGATTCATTTGTAAACAAAGTCCATTGATTCAGTATACAATGATAATCCACGAATAATGTCTGAAGTTCTCAAGGCAGATGATATTCCAGTATTCACAGTGTTGCCTTTGGCTAAACAAAGGACAGAGTTCCCTCTAGTGTACAATATCTCTAGTTCCAGAGCTTAATGCCAATATTAGAGGGTTTTCCAATAGCGCAGTGAAGGCTTCTGTATACTCAAAACGAGTTATCACTTTAGAGCGCACTTGAGACTTCTATACAATGTTCATAATTTGAAAGGGAAAAGGATCGCTTACCCGATCATGTGATCTTAAACCCAGTGCTGATCCGTAGTATCCCCGCAGGGCTCTCCGGCTGTAGAGTTCTGAATGCTGTTGTAGAGACGCGGCCGCGTCGTCTATCACCCGCTTGCACACTCTGCGGTTAGGAGTTCCAAAGTAAAGATGTTCTCCGTATTCGCAGGGGAAGTGGGCAGATAGTAGCATGTATCGTGCAGTAGTGTCTGTTCCTAAAAAACGATTGTCTAAACACGTGGCAACAATACCGGAAGTTCACATACGCAATGCAGGAAGTACACATACGCTAAGCAATGCAATACATTTAAAACGAAAAATGACAATAAAAAGAAACAGTTTTCTTTCTTGTCCCTAGATTCAAGTTAGTGCTCCTTTAGATTATGCAACAAAGGACATTCGGTTTCACAACACAGAATGAACATTAGGTTTTGAACACATTGGCTTCTTTCCCGTATGTGACGCGTCTTCCACCCTTTGTTGAGGATTCGAAATCCGTATGCGTTGCTTATCGTCCGGTAGCGTAACTTCCGCTAAGAGCCCCCAAATTATTAAAGTAATTCTATTGTTTTCCAATAAGCATTGTCTAAGCAATTGCTTGTGTTTCCAAAGCACAAAATAATTTATTTAGCAGATGTAAAATTTAGCAGTTCAATACATAATTATAATACAGTACAGTCGATACCAAATAAATACATACCGCCGCGCCATTCTCTGCGCAAAGCTGCGCTCCACTGGTACCAGCTTACAGTACTTCACTCTAGAATACTGTGGTCAGAGAGATGGCTGAAGCCAGTGCCAGCACAGCTATATTATATACACTCAGTGTTACAGAGACAACAGTGCAAATGACGTGGCTTGCTTCTATAGATCCAGGCTTCAGGAGGGTCCAGTGTAAACAGGTTATAGGCTAGTTCAAACAACCCCCTCCAGAAACCAGTTTAAGCTAGTCTATTTGCATATTACAGTTAGTATCACTTCAAACATTTATTCCCTAACATCGCTAACTAGAGTATGCAATGTGCAATCTCTTCGGCGAATGAACTGGACAACTGCTGATGAATAGGGGATTAAAATGATACTAAACATGACATGTTTCCTGTAACCTGAACCTTAAATATCACTAGAGTGTACATATAACCATAATATATATATGTGTGTTTGTATGTATGTATGTATGTATGTATATATATATATATATATATATATATATATATATATATATATATATATATTATAAACTAAATACCATCTGCTAATAAATCACTGGGGAATGGAACCATTATAATATGTAAATAGCTAAATGTGGGAGTGTGTGCGCGTGTATTTTACCGCGTGATAGCGCATGCCACGTGTTACGTGGCATACTGATCGCAATTGCACGATAAAACAAGATTAACCAATATACTTTCGTTCATCCAATTATACGACTTCGACAAGTGTGTACTGAATGATTGATCTTGCAGAAGATAAAATGGATTCTTGACTACAACATTTCAAATACAAACTTAAAATTTAATATGTTTCCTGGGTGTTTAGCAAATGAGCAAGGTTTAATAAAAGAAAGAAAAAGTTAATTTTTTAATGCATCTGCAGTGTCATTTTTGTCCCCAGAGTCTTAAATGTTTAGTAAACGCTCCAAACACAAAGTGAAAAAAGTAATACAAAGAATGAATTAAATATGTTTTTGGCATATCTATAAACCAATGAGTAGATTGAAATAAAAGCAAAAAGGCTAAATGTAAAGTTTATGACCATGCATTAACATGGCTACTTATTATAGGCCTCATTTACAATAAATTGCAATTTCCCAGCCGAAACTTAAATGTACATTTTGCCTGCAAAATTGCATTCTTGCATGTGTATTTTGAGCTCCATGTTTCTCCAGATAGTTGCAGCTTGAAATATAGTGTAAAAAAAACATTTTCAAAGGACTAATGTAGAGTTGAGCATATGCCCTTTTGCATAGCATAATACCTGCAAATATGTATTGTGCATATGTATGCCAAGGTACATATGCAGATTCTTATGCATCTTATAAACTGCATAGTGGTGATGTCCCTCTTTTCATGTACTCAACCTACTTCTAATGTTCATCTTAATACTATATTCATATTATAAATAACCACATGGCCACCAATTTGGCAAAAGGTCACAGTTTATTTAGGTCTAAAATGTATGTATAAACTGGGTGGCCACAAAAGCAGAGCAGTCAGCAATGCTATTTGCAAAACCAAACAGTGTAAGATCAGACCATTTCACCACTGGTTCTGGGATATAATCCTTTACGATTGGCGGTGCTAAATTCTGGCAACAGAGGGAATACACTCCTTCTGGACTCGACAATAGCCCACAAAAAGCAGGTCAAAGGATTCTCCACACAAACAGACCTAGAGTCAGGTTGCGTCGAAAGCGGCAGTGATCCCTGGCCAATGAGTGGAATCACCATTTGCTTACGAATCACTGACTGCAAAACTCTCCTACCAACCACTGTGATTCTTTAAAGGTCTCACAGCCCGCCACCAAGTGGCCTCACTACAGACCCCAATCTTCAGTAAATATGTACTATGAAGAACCATAGCCCATAATTTGTCCTGTGAAAGCCATTTAGCCTAAACAATTGTATCTGTTAAGCCGTTATTAGAGGATGGTCAATGACTATGCCCACTAGCACTCGGATGACTTGCCTGGAGGACCTATAGCTCTTCCTAATGAGGGTACGTACAATGGGGGATTCGGACCCCACCTCATGGCTTGAACTGTGTGGCTGCGTGCTTGTTTAGGGCGTCAGTTATCCAGCCAAGCTAGGCGAGCGTGTAATAGCCCAATCTGGTTTTGCAGACCCTGGGCAACAGCAGAGGAGTCGTAACTGTACTATCTTGTCCAATTGTGTACTGTGTATAGAAATGCAGAGAGTGCATCATATTCACCGAAGACACGCCTTCGGTTCTGTGGCTTCAGTCCTGCATCCATAGAATTCCCTTTCTCCTGCCTGTCATTCGAAATGATGGCTTAGATGGCTACTGATTCGCTCGATCTGCTGTGAAGTGCCATAGCGCCACTGCAAACCTTCCTCAACCTGTGCGGTAATAAAGCAGGAGACCGGTTAGTACCTGGCACTGTGTGTTCCTGCCATCTGTGGGAGCCCAATATCAGGGCTGAGCAAACTGGAGAAACTGGGAGGGTGGTGCGGAAAGGATATGGCGGGGGGATAAGCATGTTGAGATGACGGGATTGGAGCATGGGCAGCTAGCTGGAGGAGGTTGTTTAAAAGGGCATTAGGGTAGAGGTGGCAGGCAAGGGTGTCCCTGAGCTGCACAATCCAGCTTTGGTCAGGGGTGACTGGGGGATAGGCAGGGAGAAGTGGTTAAACTGACAGCAAAAGGGAGGCTGCTAGGGCATGTGAAGTGCAGCCACTACATGGGGCTGAGGAGGGTGGTCGGCTGCACCCACTTTATATAGGGATGTGGGTGCCAGTATTGGGGGAAGAGGGGGCATTGAGGGTCACCAAAAACACCCCAATGTAGCCCCCCTGCTGTCTGCAAACTGCCTTATTCTGGGGTGAGCAAAGGAGGGGCCCATTTCTGTGGGCAAATGCAGGGGAGGGGGGCGTCTGCACAGGGTAATCTAAAATGGGGGAGTGTACATTGAAAAATGAGGAGGGGTGCATGAACAGGGGGGTGGAAGTACATGGACTCAGGGGAAATGTGGCTGGAGATGTCTAAAAACTGATCGGTGGGGGGGCAATGGGTGGATGGAGCTGGTCATTGAATATGGAGACCGTGGGAAAAATGGAAAAGGAGGGGGGTGGTAGGGTATGTGGAATAGTAATGTATGAGAAGGGGGGCTGGTGGGACGGGTTTCATAGAAAAGCACAATATAGAGGCAGAGAAAGTAGGAGAGGAGAAGAGTGGGGGAACACAAAGGTTAGGTAGCTTGTGTAGCTACTAATATCTCTGGAGTTACACTTTTTTGATATCATACAACCAAACCTGAAAAGATTTTCCCCGCTTATGATTTGTTCACTTGATAATCTCATACTAACACTTCTTGACCAAAATTGAAAGTTTGGAAATGCTTGTTATGAACTCCTTTATGTACATGTGGTTTGAATGAGTGCTACTGGTTTGAATGAGTGCTACTGGTTTGAATGAGTCCCTACTGAGGCATATCATTGCTGGAGTTAGCCCTGCAGTAGCATGTTCAGCAGTTTAACAAAAAAAAAAATTGTTGATTTTGTGTTGTAGAGTAATTTGCTCGTGACTCATGGTCTTGATAGTTTTTTTCAAGGTTTGAGCAAGTCTTTCAGCTAATCCATTTGTGGCTGAGTAGTATGGTGCTGAAGTGAAGGGCTTTATGCCATTACTTTTCAGGAATCTCTGGAATTCTTCTTAAATTAACGAATGTCCTTTATCACTACATATATGTTTGGGTTAACCAGTTCTAGAGAATAGGGTTCTCAAAAGAGCTATTGTTTTTCAGGTGACATAGATTAGATAGATAGATCTTGTGGACTTCATGCCACACAGGTATGTGCATCCTCAAGCATGTGATCCATGCATAGAACTGTGATATCAATATGAACTCTTGGCTATGGCGAGAGGGCCATTTCCAAGGGTGCAGTGTAGCTGGTGAAGGTGCGTTTTGAATCTTTTGACATTCTTCATAGTCTTTAGTTATTGAATCGATCTGTCTATCGATTCCAGGCCACCATTCATAACTTCTAACTAAAGGCTTAATTTTCTCTGTGCTGAAATGCACATGCAATACTTTTAGTATTCTTATACAAAGTTTGTTGGGTACTTTCACTCTGGACTGACATATTAATGTTCCTTAACATACAGACAGTTGAATTCTTATTTATGAGAATCCTGCATACAATAAGTTGCCATGTTTTGGACAACTTTTAACTCTAATATCATAGACTTTTGATAATACTGGATAATTTCTGGTTTCTTGCTTGATAACAGCATTAGTCATTCAAAGCTGTTCTACTAATATAGAGTAGAGAGATAAATACACAGATCTGCAACCAAAAAGCTGTTTTCATAATTTTATCTGATTCTTATGTTTTTTGGTGCGCTGAATTCGAAAATGACCACCGTTTTGACCTAGGACGTCAGGTTTTTTCACAATCAAAATGTGCCTTGGTCAAACAGGTAGCTGGAAATCACTAAATTTCAAATTCATCATACTTGGGGAAAAAAAACTGAACATGGAAAAACAAATTTATTTTCACTGCCAGTGCTCCCAAAAACATGAAAATACATGTTTATTGGCCCTGATGGTGATCACTGCATTGTTGAGTGTACTTGCTAGGGCCTGCTCGGACATGTTCTTTCATGCATTAACTTGTTCTCTGATTCCTCCACAATCTTGTATTTCATTTCAGTCATCATCCTGCTATTGTCTGTGTGGTTCAAAATTAGTACAATGCCTCCAAGAAAGTGTGTAAATTCGCCTGACCGTTTCTGTTTCATATGTTGAGAGTTCATGGTGAAAAAGCAGCAGAAACTGCAGAAACCAAAACTGGTTGGTATGTGGGGATTTAAAAGTATTGTGTATGCTGCTGGGACAACAGGCTGGGTACACCAAATACCCTTGTTTTCTATGTTTATGGACAGTAGAGACCGATAAAACCACTGGAACAAATAAAATTGGCCACCAAGAAGTCTAGTTGTTGGTGAAAAGAATGTTCTCAGAGATACATTGGTACCCCCTGAGAAGGTTTTATTACCGCCACTCCATATACAATTAGGATTAATGAAGCAATTTTTTAAGGCACTTCCCAAAGATAGCGAATGCTTCAAGTACTTGGGATCCAAGTTTCCAGGTTTAACGGAGGCAAAACTGAAAGCGGGGGTTTTTGTTGGCCCGGATATTAGAAAACTCATATCCGACAAAGACTTCATCAGTTCAATGACTCCAACTCAAAAAGAAGCGTGGGTTGCCTTTACTGTGGTCATAAAAAAATGACCCAAATTACAAGGAAATGGTGGAAACAATGTTGAAAGCGTTCCACAAGCTTGGTTGCTACATGAGCTTAAAAGTCAATTTTCTCAACTCACACCTTGACTATTTTCCTGAAAATTTGGGAGCAGTGAGTGAAGAGCAGGGATAACGTTTCCATCAAGATATAAAAGAAATGGAAAGAAGGTATCAAGGGAAATGGCGTGTTACGATGATGGCTGACTACTGCTGGATGTTGTACAGGGATCTTCCAGAAGCCACTTACAAGAGGAAAAGCTCAAAAAGAAGTTTAGAGTTTAAAAAAAGACGATTTTACAAGCAATCTACTTGAGTGTGGTGTTAATTTTGTCGTCACCTGTGCAAATGAGTTAATATTTTTCATGTAAATAAAATATTTGCGTTAAGAGATTCTTTTAAACGATGACCACCCGTTTGTTCGAAAACATGACGTCCCAGGACAAAACGGCTGTCATTTTTGGATTCGGCTCACAAAAAAACGTAAGAATCAGTCAACTAAACCAAGACAGCTGTCCAAAAAATTTTTTTTGCAGACCTGTGATATCTTCTGAGTTCATTTGGGCAGACTCATCAGCATAAGTGTGAGTTCCCAACAGTTGGGACCATTTTGTAATCTGGCAGCTGTCCTTGCAGGAACTCCCCTTCTGAAGATTGAATCTAGACACAAGAGGTTGGTGGTCTGTGATCCATATGAACGTCTAGGCATAAAATCTTTACCCTTATGCAAGATTTAAAGCTTCAAAATCAATTTGTGCATAATTACATGCAGCCATTGTTAAGTACCTTGATGCAAATGCGATTGGGTACTCGCTGTCATCTGGTAGAGTGATATATGATAATTCTGCCCCTATTCCATAAGATCAGACATCACATGCCAGTTTGATATGTAGTGATTGATGAAATTGCATGAGAACCTTGTCTGATATGATCAGGTTATTAGTGTCGTGAAAAGCATTTTCACAGTGTGTAGACCATTTCCATGGTGCTTGCTTCCTTCCGTAACAGAGCTTTCAGTGGGTGTAATACCATGGATATTTGAGGTAGAAATTTGTGATAATAATTCACTAGACCTAGACACAATTGTGCTGTGGTGCTTGCAGTGCTGCTTCAGTTTTGTCCTCAGACTTGTGCAGACCAATTTTGCTAATTGCAAGTCCACAGTAAGAAATGTATTCCTTCAAAAATCACGTTTCTTGATTGGACCCAAATTTCTCTGGGCCTGAACCAGCACACCCATACCATACCACAGCCTGTGCACCAAATTCCCCACCATACCTCTGTAGCTATACTAGCACACCCGTACTTCACCACGAGTCTGCGCACCAATTGGCTCACCAAAACCCCGGGACTGTACCAGTACCCATACTTGGAGAACTGGGCCCACGCATCAAGCGGCCCATCCAAGACTTGAGAAGTACCACTCTTACCACAGGGTACATCAGCAGGAAGATTGCACACCACAACCAGCTAGCAAACACTGGATCCGTGAGTCGGGAATGGAAGGGAGGAATGCTTTATAGGAACCAAGAGAGCTAACTGACTCCTCCTCTCCTTTTTTTAAAACTGTTCCTTTATTCCTGCCCCCTTATGAAACTTGCCTAGGCATCACCATACTTTCCCTGCTTTGTTAGCCCTTAGTTATCCAAATAGATATGCACTTAAAACTCGGTTTTTAATTTCCCTTGGGCTTAGTCCATCTCTCAGTTTTAATAATTGCTCCAGCATCTGTATCTGCTCCTGTACATTTTGGATTATGACCACAGCTTGTTATTGACTATTCTCCTGGTCCCTGATTTGGCTATTGTTGTTCCTGGTTCTGACCCGAATGGCTGACCGTTTTTCTGTCTACGGCAGTTCCCTTCCAACTACCCGGACTGTTCCCCTCCATTCACCATCCGCCCTTCCAGCGACTGACACCAAGGACCGTGACCTTTACACTTTTTGCAACTGATTCCATACTCGCTTGCGGCGGTCCCTGGTGAAAATAAGAAGCGTGTTCGACTCTACGCCTCCGTGCTCGGTAGTGACAACTGCTGTTAGGTGCCCACCATCTACGTCCTAGTGAATTGTGGCAACCTTTAATAGAGTGCTGGCTTTGACTCCTTTGACTTACTTTTCCTATATTTTTTTTAAATATGGGTTGGGCATTCGTTAACAATTGAATTCATCTCTTAACATTAGTATCTGCCTTTAATACTTTAGATGTTAACACCCTAAATGTTTTAACAGACTGCCAGTTATCTTGAATTTTTCTTTACCATTCATGACCAAACACCGCTGGTCTGTCATATAGTAATACATATAGTTATAATTTGTCTATTTTCTCTTTGTGTATTTTCTCTTTGTGTTTTACATGAACTGTAATTTTCCCTAGAGGAAACGCTGCAGAGGTTTTTATAATGGAATTAATGCAAATAACTTATGTTCTTTTCCTGTAATAACTGAAAGGTTGAGCTATACAGCTCAACTGTAAAACTGTCTCCCCCCTCTACCTAGCCCTTCACTGGCTCCCCTTCCCCTACAGAATCCTGTTCAAGCTCCTCACTCTCACATACAAGGCCCTCGCCAACTCCACTCCCTACATCTCCAACCTCATCACTATTCACGCTCCATCCTGCCCTCTCCAATCTGCCAATGACCGTCGCCTCTCCTCCCCTCTGATCACCTCCTCCCATGCGCGTGTCCAAGACTTCTCCCGCGCTGCCCCCCTCCACTGGAACAAGCTCCCTCCCTCCATCAGAACATCCCCTAATCTGTCCAGTTTCAAACGGGTTTTAAAAACCCACCTCTTTCTCAAAGCCTTCCAGTCTCCCACTCAACTTCCTACCTTTTTCTGCCTCTCCCCCCTCTTCCCCCTCCCCTGACTCTGCCCCCGTTCCCCCTTCTCTCCGTCTCATCCCTGTGTCTGTCTGTCTGTCTACCCCTCCCCTTAGATTGTACGCTCCCTTGAGCAGGGCCATCTCTCCTCCTGTTTCCTTCACTTCTAACTCTGCTCTCCAGCTACCTTTCCCCCCACCCCTCTGGGGATCTCCCCGTCATCCATGCCCTTCCTCTTGGGCTCCAGCGCTTGCTGGTCTTCCCTCCCCCTCTCTCTAGCTGTGCTTTGAGCTTACTGAGTTACTGTGCTTATTGTTTACTGTACCGTGCTGTCCCACCTTGTATTGTACTTGTTTGTCCCTGTGCGGCGCTACGGACACTTAGTGGCGCCCTATAAATAAAAATTAATAATAATAATAAAAAGGGGGGATCCTCTGTTTAGTTCCATTTTTAACTTAACCCACGCCACTTCAGGAGCTTAACCATAATACTTGCCAGTTTGCCACCATTCTACTGTGTTCAATTTCAAAACAGGATAAATATTTTTCTGTTTCCTGTCAATTGAGTCTAAATAATTTTCTGTCACCTTTACGCCAACGTGGGTGGCGTAATGTGAGGTCTGCCCAAGCTGAAAACATGACATTTTCTGTTAAAAGACATTTCATATGTCAGAATCAAACAAAATGGACTTCAATGTATGAGGCATTCTGTCACACGCTGCTCATTCGGCTTCCATAGACAAAGACTGAGACACTCACATGTGTCTCATTAACAGACTTCAAACCTCTAAGTTCTGATCTGCGCATGGCAAGACTGATTACCTGTCTACTTCTAATTAAGATTCCTATTGGTTCCTGTTTTGGCTCCAGACTTGAAAAGGCACTTCCTCCCTTTCCTCTGAGCCTGTTGATCAAGTTACCTTTCTGGTTAGGTTCCTACCTATTTCGTGAGCTCTCTCCTGGATCGTCAGTGCCTCTGTGGTGTTGCTGTGTTAAAGGCTTTAACAGCCCAAGCTGCACCTGCCTCTGTTGTGTTGCTACTCTACTGGCTGTACTGCTCAAGCTGCACCTGTCTCTGCTGTGTTGCTACACCACTGGCTATACTGCTCAAGCTGCACCTGTCTCTGCTGTGTTGCTATTCCACGGGCTATATCGCTCAAGCTGCAACTGTCTCTGCTGTGTACTACTCCACGGGCTATATCGCTCAAGCTGCTACCGCATCCGCTGTGTGCTACTCCACGGGCTATACCGCTCAAGCTGCAACCACCTCCGCTGTGTGCTACTCCATGGGCTATACAGCTCAATCTGCACCTGCCTCTGATGTGCGCTACTCCACGGACTATACAGCTCAATCTGCACCTGCCTTTGCTATGTGCTACTCCACAGACTATACAGCTCAAACTGCACCTATCCCTGCTGTGTGCTAGTCCACGGACTATACAGCTTAATCTGCACCTGCCTCTGCTGTGTGCTACTCCATGGGCTACACAGCTCAAGCTGCACCTATCCCTGCTGTGTGCTACTCCACGGGCTATACAGCTCAAGCTGTACCTGTCTCTGCTGTGTGCTACTCCACCGGCTATACAGCTCAAGCTGCACCTGTCTCTGCTGTGTGCTACTCTACGGGCTATATTGTTCAAGCTGCTCCTGTCTCTGCTGTGTTACTACTCCAAGGGCTATACCGCTCAAGCTGCACCTGTGTCCGCTGTGTTACTACTCCAAGGGCTATACCGCTCAAGCTGCACCTGTCTCCGCTGTGTTACTACTCCAAGGGCTATACTGCTCAAGCTGCACCTGTCTCCTCTGTGCTGCTGATCCATGACCTGGACTGCTTAACCTGCACCTGACTTCGTCAAGCTGCTGCCCCACTGTCTACATTTCTCAAGCTGCACTTGTCTTCGTGGCATTGCTATTATATATCTATCAAGACTTTCCTGTTAATTCATCCAGTCATCATAAAACCGCTGATTGTACTTTTATCCTGCATCTGTCATCTATTTACCCTCGGGTACTACTACCACTTGCCAGTGTGTTACCTTACTCTCACTCCCCGAGGATCCGTTCCTACAACACCTATTGAACGGATCCAATTCTTTGTTGTTGTCTCAATATAAATTGCAATAGACTCTGCCCTGTCTAATGTTAACTCTGGTTCAGATAATAGGGTGTGATACTATTTCACGATAGTGAGCACACCGACAGTGAGTACACCTACATTTAAAATCCAAAGACTGAGACCCCGACTTGACAGAAACGACTTACCAGAGACAGTAAATTCCCGACCCGATCTGTTCCCGACAGTTGAAAATGACACAATTTGAAAATGCGACTGGGACATTTTAAGTTTTAAAGCTGCAATACACGGACCCAGCGTTTGATGGTAAGGTTAACCCTAACCTACTACTTACCTGAGATTTTAGTAAGCCGGGTCCGTGCATTGGCGCTTTAACAGCAGTCGTGTTTTGAAGTGACATCATTTTAATGAGTTGGGAACAGATCGGGTCGGGAATTTACTGTATCTGTGTAATCGTATGTCGCTGTTTCTGTCATGTCGGGGTCTCAGTCTTCGGATTTTAAATTTAGGTGTACTCGCTGTCAGTGTAGTCACTATCTGGAAACTGACTACCACCAAGATAATTATTCTCAAAACTTTCACTGTGCATATCACACACCAGCGTGTCTAGTTGCATCTGAAAAGCAAAATTTCTGCAATTATTAGCAATTTTGGGTTTAAATTGTTCATTAGAACATAATTTTTTTTCCAGAAGAGCTGGTTCCACTCTAGAAAAAAATTACAACAATGCTTTTTCGAGAATGCTTATAAAGCCGACACAATGCTTGCCAACAAACTTCAACAAAAAAGAGCTTGAAAATAGGACTCGCATATTTTCAATCTGTGATGATGCCAAAACGTTAGGGTAGAGACTCCGAGGTAAGTCCGGATATCTAGGGGTTCAGGGTCACACAAAGCGAGAGGATGGATACAATAATATCATATTACAAAAGTTGAACATCTAATGCAAATAATAACCACTAAAAGATATATACTTTAATAGAAAACCCAAACTTTAAATCAAACCTCAATCACACCCAAAAACCTCCCAGTGATATAATAAAAAGAATGGTGATAGTCCGTTAGTTGTTAGAAAGGAACTATATAGTTTAGTGGTTCGGCAGTGGTTTAAATTTGCCTGCGGGAAAAGTTCTAAAGTCCTGAACAGATTGCAGGTGAAATATCTCCATGTAAACTAACACTTCAACCAAGCTGTAGCTGAGTGCGGCTGTCCTGAGGCAGTAACCTGGGTAACGAAACCTTCGGGCCTTCTGAATATCTATGAACACTGAACCTCCGACCACACTGTCCTTACCATTCTGCGACGTGGAACACTAAACTCCAAGATTCCCACAATGGAATTTATGGTTCTTTCTCTAGTTATAAAATTAATACCTAAAAGACTGAGGTCTTGGACTTTTATTTTACCCCTCCAATCAAATCTGACTTGGAATCTCAATTTCCATTCAAATGGTATCTTCAATAACTAAAATACATTGGTGTCTCCACATTACGCTCAACTTTTATCCAACATTAAAAACTATTTGGTAAGTTAGAACCCACAATATATCCCCTGGGTTGGATGCATCAATGCTATTGAGATGAATGTCATTCCAACACTTATAAATACCCCCCCCCCCTCCCCCACCACCACTCCACTCCCCCTTCAAAAAAAAATCTTGACATTTATACAATAACCTCAAACTTTATTTGGGCTGAAATGCTCTAGATTTTGTCTAAACATTCTGCAAAACCCTTCTAAGTGTCCCAGTTTTCAAAGATAATACTACATCTTGTCCAATGTGTCCAAAAGAATACAGCGCCTCTAACAAAATCGTGGGGTACCACAGAAGCAAATGCTAAAAACCTACCTTCACTGTTGTCCCTCTTATGTCTGCCTCCTTCCAGCTGTCCCAACTTAACGAATATCCACCGAGTAGTGGAGTTCTCCATTTCAATCTAGGACTGAGTCAGCAAGGTTTGCACACTTTCCTAGACACCTCTTCACACGTTCACGTCTTTGGCAACCCACACTTCAACCCAGGCCTAGATCATTTTTGCGTCTTGGCCAAGTGCAGTCAGATTACTTAACACAAAACTAGAGATGAATGGTTTGTATTCATAGAAATATGACAAATCCAAATTTAGGGGTACAAACCCAGCCATGACTCCTGTCAAATTTGGATCTGAAAATGAGGCAAAACGTAATTTATGGGAAAATGACATATATTCTATATATATATTGTGGCAAGAGCCCGTTACTGCTGAAGCACACGCGAACAACTTCTTCCTTTTTATGTACTTTTATTGTCAGGATGGTAAATGTTTTGACACCGTACAGATTTCACAGCAATACTTGGAGACCCTAAACTCTAGCTAGACATAGCTCAGCTCTCTCAAGACCAGCCAGCTTACCCAGCGTTGATCTCAGTGCACAAATGATATAAACAAGCTTTTATACCTGATACTCCTCCCCCAGCATTAGCTTGATGGACAGGTGACACACCCACCCTCTCTTTAAAAGGAAACGCCCATCACTGGCTCTGTAATTCAAACAGACACACCCTGTCTGTTTGCTGAGAGGAAGGATTTCAAGTCATGTAAGTTAAACCAAATTTAAACTATTGCTTTTCATACATAGGTCTTTACATTCAATCTAGGTGCATTACTGCACAAATGTTTTACTCTGCTTCCCTGCTTTCTCTGCATATTGCCAGCTAAATGCCTCCTTTTGTTACATATCCCTCCCCCTAGCGTCTCCAAGTAGGGGGACGAGGACTTCGCGAGGAGCGCATATTTTTGTGACCACGCATCTGCATTTTTGTGTAGAATCCCGGGTCTATGTTCTACTGAGAACTTGAAAGGGTGCAGTGCCAAGAACCAGCGGGTTACCTTGGCATTTACCTCCCGGTTGTTCTGCATCCATCTCAATTATGCATGGTCTGTTATTAAGGTGAACTCTCTGCCTAGGAGATAATAGCGCAGAGCTTCTGTAGCCCATTTTATGGCAAGCATTCTTTCTCCACAGTGGCATATTTTTGTTCCCTTGGAAGCAACTTACGGCTTAAGTACAGGATGTTAGGAACCCCAACAGCCTGCACCACAAAACCCGGAATCTACTCTGAAGTCTGGTGTTCGCTGGAGCCCCTAGTGGTGGGGACAGACTTGGCCGCAGACAACAAAGGGTCGTGAATTGCGTGCTGACTGTGGAGAACCCAGGCGGGCTAAAAGTGAGGACCCGGCAGAAGTCCAATAGGTCACGGGCAAGCCAGCAGAGTCTGTATTCCGGCAGAAGATCAGGGGTCACAAGCAAACAATCGTAGTAAATATCCAGGCAGAATATCAGTGGTCACAAGCAAATAATCGTAGTCAATATCCAGGCAGAAGATCAGGGGTCACAAGCAAATAATCGAAGTCCGGAACAGGCAAAGGTCAGCAGTAGTAAATCAATCCAAAGTCACCAGAGCAATAACAGTAGCAGGCTAAGGCAGCAAGCTGGAACTATAACCGGCAGGGGAGGATTGCCCCTTCCTGCCTTATAAATGCAAGCTGGCCAATGAAACAGGACTGGGGGCAGGACTATGATTCACCCTCTGATTGGGGTGTTTAATTATAGCGCGCGCGCCCGGTTTCCCTGCACGCCGGGACGCGGCGCTATAGCTGACAACGGCCGGGGTAGGCCGGAAGTGACGTCCCGGTCGTCATGACGATGGCCGGGACACAGGAAACAGCGGGGAGCGAGTCACGGCGGTGCCCAGAGCTGCCGCGGCTCGTAACAGTACCCCCCCTTGAGTAGGGGTCAAGGAACCCCAACAGCCCGGTTTTCTGGGAAATTTTTTAAAGAACTCTGTGAGTAACCTATCAGAGTGTAGCTTTCTTTGCGGTACCCACGACCGTTCCTCGGGGCCGTACCCCTTCCAATGAACTAAGTAGTGAACCTGACCTTGAACCCTTTATGAATCCAGGATCTTCTCCACTATAAATTCTTGATGTCCATCCACCGAAACTGGTTGAGGTTTGGATTTCCTGGCAGGTCGGGCAGGTTTCAATAAAGAGCAGTGAAATGTACTGGGAGTTTTCAAGGATTCCGGAAGTTTTAGTTTGAAGGCCACTGGGTTGATTTGCTGAAGGATGGTAAATGGACCAATGAATTTGGGTCCTAATTTCTTATATGGCTGACGGAGTCTTATATTCCGAGTGGAGAGCCACACAGAGTCCCCAACCTTGAATGAACAAGCGGAACGATGTAGATCAGAAAACACCTTGGACTTAAAGGAAGCTCAAAGTAAAGACTGATGCACAGATTTCCATATCTTCCTAAGGCGGATGGCCGTGGATCCGGTTTCAGGTGGTCTGTTGGTGGATAGAGAGGACAAGGAGTTGGCTCTGGGATGGTACCCCAAGTTACAATAGAACGGAGAGTACAGGGAAGACGTGTGGCATGTATTGTACGCGAATTCGGCCCATGGAAGGAGATCAACCCAATTGTCATGATGTTTAGAAATATACAATCGAAGGTATTGCTCCAAAGATTGATTTACCCTTTCGGTCTGTCCATTCGACTGTGGATGGTAGGCAGATGACAAACTGAGGCTGATGCCTAGGAGCGAGCAAAAGGCTTTCCAGAAAACTGCAATAAATTGTGAGCCCCGGTCTGACACGATATCTTCTGGTAGTCCATGGTGACAGAATATATATTTGATGAACAAAGTGGCCAAAGAACGAGCGGAAGGTAACTTGGTTAAAGGAATAAAATGGGCCATTTTGCTGAATCGGTCTACGGTTACCCAGATGGTGTTACACCCAGAGGATAAAGGTAAGTCCACGATGAAGTCCATTGATACATGGGTCCAAGGTCTGACCGGTACAGGTAACGGCAGTAATGGCCCAGAAGGGGAACTTCGGGAGACTTTGTTCTTGGAACACAGGTCACAGGATAAAATATACTCTTTTACATCTTTAGACAATGATGGCCACCAGACCGTACGAGACACAATTTCAATGGTCTTAGCAATACCGGGATGTCCAGAAATCTTGTTATCATGACACTGGGAAAGGACTGATTTCCGGAGGTGCACCGGCACGAATAGTTTCCCCTCTGGGGTTTCAGAAGGTGCCTATAGTTGACATTGCTGAAGGGTTTTACCTAACTCCTGCGTGAAGGCAACCACAATAGAAGAAGTAGGAATAATGGAACAGGGCTCAGAAGCTGGAATTTGAGCAGAGATAAAGCTGCGGGACAGGGCATCCGCCCTAAGGTTCTTTGAACCGGGCCGGAAAGTAATAATGAAGTGAAAGCGAGAGAAGAAGAGGGACCACCGTGCCTGCCGGGAATTCAATCTTTTAGCTGACTCAATATAGGACAAGTTCTTATGGTCCGTATAAATTGTGATAGTATGTTTTGCTCCTTCAAGCCACTGGCGCCATTCTTCTAGTGCCCATTTGATGGCCAGCAATTCACGATTGCCCACGTCGTAATGTTCTTCCGCGGAAGAGAATTTTCGAGACAGATAGGCACAAGGATGAAAACGGTGGTCTTTAAGATCCTTTTGAGACAATACGGCTCCAACTCCCACATCAGAAGCATCGACTTCAACAATAAAGGGGAGGTCAGGATTAGGATGTCTCAAGATTGGAGCAGACATAAAAGCACGTTTCAAGGCTTCAAAGGCGGAAACTGCAGTAGATGGCCAAACTTTAGGATCGGCACCCTTACGGGTTTAGAGCTGTGATGGGAGCGACAAGGATGGAAAACGCACTGATGAACTTCCTATAATAATTAGCGAATCCCAGGAACCTTTGGATGGCTTTCAAATTAGAAGGTTGTACCCAATCGAGAATAGCCTGTACTTTAGTGGGATCCATGGCGAAGCCTTCAGGAGAGATGACATATCCTAGAAAAATGACTTTGGAGACTTCGAAGTCACATTTTTCTAGTTTCGCGTATAGATGATGCTGACGCAGCTTCATAAGCACCTGTCGGACATGTCCCCGGTGTTGTTCTAACGAGCAGGAGTAGATCAGTATGTCATCCAGATAGACCACGACAAAGGAACCCAGGAATTCACGAAGAACATAGTTGATCAGATCTTGAAATACTGCTGGAGCATTGCTGAGACCGAAGGGCATAACTAAGTACTCGTAATGGCCCGTTTGAGTATTAAATGCAGTTTTCCATTCATCACCACTTCGGATACGTATCAAATTGTAGGCCTCTCGTAGGTCAATCTTAGAATAAACTGTAGCTCCCTTTAGTTGGTCGAAGATAGCTGAGATCAGTGGCAAAGGATATGTATTTTTAATGGTTATTTTATTTAACCCTCGGTAATCAATACAAGGCCTAAGCCCACCGTCTTTCTTAGCCACAAAGAAGAAGCCTGCTCCGGCGGGAGACTTGGAGGGCCGAATAAAGCCTTTCTGCAGGTTCTCTTTCACATATGATTCCATGGCTTGGGTCTCTGGAATAGATAAGGCATATAGTCTCCCCTTTGGCAACCTAGAACCAGGGACAAGGTCAATAGCACAGTCGTACTCCCGGTGTGGAGGAAGAACATCAGCCTCTTTCTTAGAGAAGACGTCAGCGAATTCACTGTAGTGAAAAGGCAATCGCTCCGGACAGACCTGAGTAATTCTGAGTGGTAGAGACAAGCATGAAGAAGAAGAACATTGAGGACCCCACTTGATAATTTCGCCCTTGGTCCAGTCGATACAAGGATTGTGAAGAACAAGCCAGGGGTTACCCAGAATTAGAGGAACCGAAGGGCAATCAATAAGATATAGAGAGATAAGTTCGGAGTGAAGGGCACCCACCTTTAACTGTAGAGAAGGCGAACGAAAATATATCTCACCCTTATCTAGACGATTTCCATCCAATCCAACGACAGTAATGACGGATTCCAGAGGAACGGCTACGAAAACCAAGGACCGGGCGAGGGCCAAATCCAAAAGGTTCCCGGCAGCTCCACTGTCCACAAATGCTGGAATGGAAACATCTTGTCCGTTCACGGTGAGTTGAGCAGGTACAAGTAAGGAATTGTTTGGAGAGATGACTTGTAGGCCTAAATGGACACTCTCCATGTTCACTTGGCCTGGTCTTTTCCCGGCTTAACGGGGCAGGAACGAAGCAGATGGCCCTTTCCTCCACAGTATAAGCAGAGACCCAAGGTGCGCCTTCGGGTACGTTCCTCAGATTACAGTTGATACGCTCCCAGTTGCATAGGTTCAACCTGATCCACGGAGGCAACTTGAGGAGGCATAGGAGAATAAGTTGAAGTGTCTTCCTTCTCAGCTTTTCTTTCCTTATATCTCCTGTCAATCCGAATGGCCAATTTCATGAGTTCCTTGAGGGATTCCGCAGTGGGATACTGGACTAGGGAGTCCTTAATTTGATCAGAGAGACCCAAGAGAAATTGACTGCGAAGAGCTGGGTCATTCCAAGCACAGTCTGAAGACCACCGCCTGAAGTTGGAACAATACTCTTCAGCGGAACGTCGTCCTTGCTTTAATGATCGAAGCTGTGCTTCAGCAGAAGCCACTCGGTCTGGGTCATCATAGATTAAACCAAGAGCTTCGAAAAAGGCATCTACGGACTGTAACTGAGGACAATTGGGTTCCAGGCTAAATGCCCAAGATTGAGGATCCCCTTGTAGAAGAGAGATGATTATCCCCACTCTTTGCTGTGGAGACCCGGATGACAGTGGTCTCAACTTAAAGTAAAGTTTACAACTTTCGCGGACGTTACGGAAGGCCCTGCGATCTCCTGAAAACCGGTCTGGAAGATGCATCTTGAGTTCCACAACAGGAGACTGAGCAGCTTGTGAGGCTTGGTTCCATCAAACTGGTGTCAAAAATATCACTCACTTCAAAATTTTGGGCCGGTTATAATGTTAGGAACCCCAACAGCCTGCACCACAAAACCCGGAATCTACTCTGAAGTCTGGTGTTCGCTGGAGCCCCTAGTGGTGGGGACAGACTTGGCCGCAGACAACAAAGGGTCGTGAATTGCGTGCTGACTGTGGAGAACCTAGGCGGGCGAAGTGAGGACCCGGCAGAAGTCCAATAGGTCACGGGCAAGCCAGCAGAGTCGGTATTCCGGCAGAAGATCAGGGGTCACAAGCAAATAATCGTAGTCAATATCCAGGCAGAAGATCAGGGGTCACAAGCAAATAATCGAAGTCCGGAACAGGCAAAGGTAAGCAGTAGTAAATCAATCCAAAGTCACCAGAGCAATAACAGTAGCAGGCTAAGTCAGCAAGCTGGAACTATAACCGGCAGGGGAGGATTGCCCCTTCCTGCCTTATAAATGCAAGCTGGCCAATGAAACAGGACTGGGGGCAGGACCATGATTCACCCTCTGATTGGGGTGTTTAATTATAGCGCGCGCGCCCGGTTTCCCTGCACGCCGGGACGCGGCGCTACAGCTGACAGCGTCCTGACCATTGCCCTGGCAACGGCCGTGGTAGGCCGGAAGTGACGTCCCGGTCGTTATGACGACGGCCGGGACACAGGAAACAGTGGGGAGCGAGTCGCGGCGGTGCCCAGAGCCGCCACAGCTTGTAACACAGGACAGGATTTTCTACTCCATTCTTCTCCTGTGACAGGACTGCACCTAAGCCAACACCAGAAGCATCAGTTTGGAGGAAGAACCTCTGAGTAAAATCCGGTGCTTGTAGAACAGGGGAGGAACAAAGAGCTAACCGAATATCAGACCATGCAGTTTCTGCAGAGTCAGACCAGGTAATCTATCTAAACAACTTTTTTTTAACATGTCCATTAGTGGAGCAGTTCTAGTGGCGAAGTGGCTTACAAACCGCCGGTAGTAACCTACTAAGCCTAAAAAGGTTCTTAACTGTGACTTTTTCTCTGGTCTTGCCCAATTTTTGACTGCCTCCACTTTGTCCAGCTGGGGTTTTGACATGCCCTCGACCAACAACGTACCCCAAATATTTGGCTTTTCTCATGGCTATGGCACATTTCTCTGGGTTAGCTGTTAACCCTGCTGACCTTAATGAAGCTAAGACAGCCTCAACTTTGGCTAAATGTGATCCCCAGTCTGGGGTATAAATCACTATATCGTCCAGGTAAGCGGCTGCATAAGCTGTGTGAGGTCGTAGCAATTATTCATGACCCTTTGGAAGGTGGCAGGTGCCCCATGCAATCCAAAGGGTAGGACTTTATATTGATAGAGACCATCAGGGGTGGAAAATGCAGTCTTTGGCTTGGCCGTGGAAGTCAGGGGAACTTGCCAATAACCCTTTGTTAGATCAAGGGTTGTCAAATAATTGCTACCAGCAAGATTTTCCACTAGTTCATCCACACGTGGCATTGGATAGGCATCAAACTGCGACATACTGTTTAGGCGCCTAAAGTCATTGTAGAACCTAATTGTCCCATTGGGTTTCGGGACAAGCACAATGGGACTATTCCACTCACTAGTGGACTCTTCAATCACATCTAACTGGAGCATCTTCTCGACCTCCTTTCTCACTTCCACCCATCTGGCTTCTGGAATACGATACGGCTTCTGCTTTACAATGACTCCTGGCGCAGTGACAATGTCGTGTTCGATTAAGGTAGTGCGCCCAGGAATGGAAGAGAAGACATCCCTGTTCCAGCGAATCATTTCTTCAGTCTGTTGTCTCTGCTGAACGGACAAAGCTGGCTCTATGGGCACTTCAGACTTTTCAATGGCAATACTCACTACCTGAGGAGAGGTTTCCTCATCATGCCAAGGTTTAAGGAGGTTAACATGATACATTTGCTCCTCCCTTCTCCTACCTAACTGGCGGACTCTGTAATTGACAGGAGCGACAGCCTCTAGAACTTCATATGGACCCTGCCAATGGGTGAAAAGTTTGCTTTCCTGGGTGGGAACCAGGACTAGGACCTTGTCCCCATGTTTGAAAATCGAACAACAGCACTTTTATCATAACTTTTCCTCTGTTGTTCCTGAGCCTCTTTTATATGTTGCTGCACAATGGGCCCTATCTTTCCTAGCCTCTCATACATTTGGGACACAAATTGTACCAGATTTGGCTCCCTGGGACCTTGCTGCTCCCAACCTTCTTTTAACATATCCAAGATACCCCTGGGCTGTCTCCCAAACAATAGCTCAAAGGGACTAAACCCTGCTGAAGCTTGAGGTACCTCATGGATGGCAAACATCAAATAGGGAATAAGAGTGTCCCAATCTTTTTTCTCTTGAGCCACTGCTTTCCTGAGCATGTGCTTTAATGTGCGGTTAAAGCGTTCCACCAAGCCATCTGTTTGTGGATGGTATAAAGATGTGTGAAGCGCCGTAACCCCTAGCAACTGGCACATGTCCTTCATCAGTTTAGTCATGAATGGAGTACCCTGATCTGTGAGAATTTCTTTGGGTATTCCCAAGCGTGTAAACATCAATACAAGTTCTCTAGGTATGGTGCTGATCTTTATGTTTCGTAGGGGAATTGTCTCTGGATACCTGGTTGCATAGTCAAGCACCACTAGTATATATTGGTGCCCACGTGCGGATTTTTCCAGTGGCCCCACAAGGTCCATGGCTATCCGTTCAAAGGGAACTTGTACTATTGGTATAAGAATGAGAGGTGCCCTGTACATGGGTTTAGGACAGGTTCTCTGACAAATGGGACAGGACCGGCAATACTTTTTCACTGCCATGTGTACACCGGGCCAGTAAAACCTAAGCAGAGCTTGTTCCCATGTTTTATCCTCCCCTAAGTGTCCCCCACAGACATGTGTGTGTGTTGCTTTTAACACTAGGGGTACATGGACCTGAGGAACCATTAATTGTTCATTAATTGTGCTGGCTGGTCTTGAGAGAGCTGAGCTATGTCTAGCTAGCATTTAGGGTCTCCAAGTATTGTTGTGAAATCTGTACGATGTCAAAACATTTACCATCCTGACAATAAAACTACATAAAAAGGAAGAAGTTGTTCGCGTGTGCTTCAGCAGTAGCGGGCTCTTGCCACAATATATATATATATATATATATATTATAGAGGCAAGAAGGGCGGCGCCTTCTGGTGCAATATTTGAGAGTATATCAACAAATAGTATTATAGAGGGGTTACACTATACATATGGAGTCCCAAACTATAAAGTTCAATAACGATATGATGCTCCAAAAGGTAGGTAAGTGATACAGAAAACCCAAAAAATATGTTCTTAATGGTGTCACCAAAGGTCACCCGACATGTGTTATTAGATGTAGGTACCAGATGTAGTATGAATAATCGCTCATCTGGGTGGTCAGCTGGAAATGATGTCCATCTAAGTCAGCACTGTACTCCACATGCACCGGTAAATATAGAAAAGGACACTATATAGTGAAGTATGTCAAAACATAACAAATCTTCCACTCGGTGATGAAATAAACCATACGTACCAGATAATCAGAGATAAACAGCTTATCTGTGAGACTGCTTCTCAGGCGTTCATGAACTGCTTTGCTGTTCTTACAGTTAATCTTCTTACACCTGCTGCAATGTGAAATAATTTGCCTCTGTTTGCTCTGCCATCTCAGCATGTTGCATTCCCTTGTAATGGTACGCAAATATTGCACCAGAAGACGCCGTCCTTCTCTCCTCTATATCTTCCAGATTGTTTCCAGATATACCGTCCGGTCCTTGAAGTCTGCCTTGTGGCTGCCACACTTAATTGTGGAGGTGCTTTAATATAAGACTATCATTAAGTTTCTCATATATATCCAATTATTGGGTTAAGGGCCACACTGATATCTTGACTTTTTTATTGTGTGTGTATATGTGTAATATATATATATATGCCGTACCTCGTTTTCTTCAGTGCCATTTTAGAAGAGGCAGCGTGTAGGGGGGAATTTAGCTGCGGTGTTCTGCTGATGAAATAGCATTAAGGGTGAACCAGGGACATAGGAAAACAATATAATCCTGTCATTATTGTAAAGAAGTTCTGTAGAGAATAGTCAGCTACAGTAGTTTGCTGATCAATTGCTTTTAATGCATTGCATATAACCAATGTCGGACTGGGGCATGAAGGGCCCACCGGGGGACTGCAACACTAGGGGCCCACCAGAGGGGGTGTGGTCAGCCATCATAGAGGTGAGACCAGACACTAGAGGGGGAGTGGACAGTCCACTAAGGACAGCTAGCACCATATTGTAGTATATAAAGAATGCAATGTGTGTATAAAGAATACACAGTCTTGACCTGCCCCTTAGATTGGGCAGAACAGTCACAAAAAATCAGGATTGTCCCACTAGACCAGGCTAAGCTAACCTGTGGCACTCCAGGTGTTGTGAAACTACAAGCCCCAGCATGTTTTTCCAATATATAGCAGCTTATTGCTGGAAGGGTATGCTGGGACTTGTAGTTTCACAACACCTGGAGTGCCACAGGTTAGCCAAACCTGCGCTAGACATTTGACAGACTGTCCTACCTGTTGTTGTCACTTTTACCACCTGTGGCTGCTGGTTTCTTTAATTGCGGCTTGTCTGGATCCTGGAATGTTTTGGGCCCTATTTGAAAAAAATAATGGGTACATTTAGAAACGCCAACCATTCCTTCCATTAAATAGACAGCACCCACATTTAATAATTAGGCCTCTCTCCAGCCTCAACATTAAAGTAATAGTGATCACATTTGATAAATAGATCTATTTCCCTCCAACCGACCCCAACATCAAATGGTATTCCCATTTAATAAATAAACCTATTACCATCCCTCCAAACAGCCCCAGCAATAAATTAATATCATTTATGTTTAATACATCCATTTCCCACGACCATTCCCAGCATTAAATAATTAATATTCCCATTTAATAGATAGCCCTCATCCCCACACTCAGCCCCAGCATTAAATTAAAGGTCCCATCACCCCCGTCCTATAGTGTTCTCTGTACAGCCCCCCTCTCTATAGTTTAACATAGGCAGGCCACCCTAATTATAGTTAAGCATAGGCAGCCCCCCCTCACTATAGTTAGTATAGATTGGCAGCCCCCCTATGCCACATAGTAGTGCCCCCAAAACAATATTACACCACACAGTAGTGCCCTCAAACAATATTACGCCTCACAGTAGTGCCCCCAAACAATGTTACTCCACACAGTAGTGCCCCCAATGTTATGCCACACAGTAGTACCCGAAATTCACATATGCCACGCAATAGTGTCCCCAATTCACACACACACATATATATATATATATACACACGTGTATATATATATATATATATATATATATATATATATATATATATATATATATATATATATATTCTCTGCAGTCAGCCTCTGCTCTCCCAGTAGCTAGAGCACAGATATATATAAGAGAATTCTGTCTCATGCTGCAATTAAAAGATATATCCACCTTATATTAAATAAAATAGAAAAATCTACTTACCCATATTTTGATTGCTCCAGCCTCTCTGGTGCTTAGTCCTTCAGCGGCAGCGGGAGCATAAGACAGTAGCTAAAAAGGGTTGTAGGAATAACAGCGCTGCTCTAAAAAAATGTGTAAAGCTGCCAAAGTGGGTCTGAGCAGGACAAATTCCAAAACTGCCCAGTGTAGACCAGTAAAGACACAATATTGACCCACGGCGCTAAAAATAACAGCAACAAGATGGAAATGAAATGCAACAAATAACCAAAACAGGTGGTAGTATACAAACAGAAGGCACTTATGTAAATAACCAGAAGGGTTTATTAGGCTTGGTACAAATAATAGGGAAAATGAAGATGTCCCAGGGGTTACATATAAAAATAAAAAATATGAAGTATAGGGGTAAACAATATAAATAAATCCAGAGTATGTATGTCAAGAAGAATACGAGTAGGTTTAAGTGGCTATATCATATACACTGTAATAGCACAGAAAGAAAGTAAAAATATATGCTGATAAAATTCACACTTCAAGCGATAAAAATGTAGGGGTAAAAATTTTACCTATATAAAAATGTCCCACTGGGTCCTTCACACGGGTGTCCGAGTCCGTGGAGCCTTCCAGGGCTGCAAGCGAGGGCTTTCTCCTTCCGAAGATGGTGCACCGCCGACAGTAGCTAGTTCCAGTGAGTTCACCTGCACTTCCTGTACCTTGGAACGCAAGCCTGCGTTCCAAGTGCCGCACTTCCGGTTTCGGGCAGCCGGAACTTGCAGTAGCGCTATAGATCCAGAGAATACAGAAAAAGTGTATCAGCTGACAGGAGGAGTCACATGATCGCAGCTGCGATCATATTTGAAAGATGACTGGCTGTCATCTGCAGCAGCAGGAACGCCGAGGAGGACAGCGGGGACGCCGAGCAGGACACCGACCCCCAGGTGAGCTGGATGTGCTCCGCCCACTTCTAGAAGGGGGTGTGGCCGTAAGACAGCGGGGCCTACCGGTGATTTTATCGGTATCCCGGTGGGCCAGTCCGACGCTGCATATAACTAATAGCGTTAGCCAGTATATACAGGCTGAGTTAGATAATATTCTAAACTAACTACTAGTATCTTCTTTGAGAAAAACAATGCTTTTGCTATCAGACTATTAGCAGCAGAATCCAAAAAACAAACAGATTTCTTTCTTTTACACTTGGAAGTTTTTCTAGTGAAAGTAATCTTGTGTGGGGCAGTGACAAGTGAAATAATTTAGAAAAAAACTGTGTGTTTGCGTGTGAGATTCAGCAGTTGTACACCTCCAAAAAGGCTATGCATTACTATATTATAATCTTTTCTATTTTTCAATATATTTATTCTCAAAAATGGTAATTTTTGTTAGACTTTTTTTTTCTGGGCATTTTGGACATTCAGTGACCACATTTAAAAAATTGCAGCAGCTGCAAAAAAATGCTATCTTCCATTCCACCAACTGAAGCAAGCCCGTTGGATAAATTTAAATAACCAAAAGAAATTAGTGCAAGGTTCAAGAGAAAAAATGTTGAAATGCTACGCGCACACAAATTTGAAACTTTATACAGGCATTATGGAGAGTGAAGAGGCAGTAACAATTGTCATTAGATGGATGGAGGCATCAGTAGATATTTACACAAGCAGATACCCAATTGAAAGAGCTACCTAATTTGCTGCCGCTATATAAATTAATGAGGATGCTGAGAGACGAAGATGTCCTGCACCCAGGGCCTGATCAACCACTAGGCTGACCAGGCTGCAGCCTGGGGCGCTGGGTCCCGGGGGGCGCGGCGCTGCGGCTATTTATTTTTTTTTTTCATTTTTTTTTTTTTTTCTTCATTCATTTTTTTTTCCGGGGTGGGGGAGGGGGGGGTCGCCGCGGGGGGGGGGGGGGGGTGGTGGGCTCGACGATCAAAAGCATTGGTGGTCAGTGGTTAGCAACACACAGCCAATCGCCAGGCTGCCTGTTGCTGTGCAGCAGACAGGAAGCAGGATGTCTTCACTTCCTATCTGCTGATCTGAGGAGAGGAGCGACGCTGGCACAACTACAGGTAAGTGAAGGGGGGAACTGCCCTGCATATCTATAGGGAGGGGGGGGGAACTGCCCTGCATATCTATAGGGAGGGGGGGGAAACTGCCCTGCATATCTATAGGGAGGGGGGAACTGCCCTGCATATCTATAGGGAGGGGGGGAACTGCCCTGCATATCTATAGGGAGGGGGGGAACTGCCCTGCATATCTATAGGGAGGGGTGGGGAACTACCCTGCATATCTATAGGGAGGGGGGAACTGCCCTGCATATCTATAGGGAGGGGGGGAACTGCCCTGCATATCTATGGAGAGGGGGGAACTGCCCTGCTTATCTATAGGGAGGGGTGGGGAACTACCCTGCATATCTATAGGGAGGGGGGAACTGCCCTGCATATCTATAGGGAGGGGGGGAACTGCCCTGCATATCTATGGGGAGGGGGGGAACTGCCCTGCATATCTATAGGGAGGGGTGGGGAACTATCCTGCATATCTATAGGGAAGGGGGGAACTACCCTGCATATCTATAGGGAGGGGGGGGAACTACACTGCATATCTATAGGAAGGGGAGGGGGACTACCCTGCATATCTATAGGGAAGGGGGGAACTACCCTGCATATCTATAGGGAGGGGGGGGGAACTACACTGCATATCTATAGGAAGGGGGGGGAACTACCCTGCATATCTATAGGGAGGGGGGAACTACACTGCATATCTATAGGGATGGGGGGGGGAACTACCCTGCATATCTATAGGGAGGGAGAGGGGGGACTGTCATGCATATGTATAGGGAGGGAGAGGGGGACTGTCATACAAATCTATAGGGTGGGAGGGGGGGCTGCCATGAAAATCTATAGGGAGGGAGAGAGGTTGATATGTATGAAGGAGGGCAGAGGAGGGGGGCTGGTATATGTGACTGGGGGAGTTTTGATGTGACGGGGGCAGGGGGGGATAGCTACAGAGTGGAGGTAAGGAAAATAGCTGCAAGGGGGATGGATGCAGGGTGGGAGGTAAAGAAAATGGCTGCAGCAGGGGTTAAGGAAAATGGCTGTGGGGGGGGTTGTGGTTAAGGAAAATGGCTGCAGGGGGTATTTAAAAAATAGAGCAGCTTTGGGGGGCAGAATCTCATGATTGTGTGGTGGTCACATGGGTGGTCTCAGCAATCACTAGAATACTAAATATTAGTGAGATGGGGCTGGTAGAGGTTTGTATTTGATTGACAACAAATATTCAGATATTGCTTATATATGCCTGTCCAATGGGGTACTTTTAGCTGGCCATAATGGAGTGTTTTGTTTTAACTAAAGGGCCTAATCATTCAGGGTTTGCATTATAATACATTTTTGCATTTTCAAAACAGGACGCCAACTTTCCAGAAGCCAGCGAGAGGATAACAAAGTTGCAAGAGAGAAGAGCAAGAACAGGTAAGAGACAATGGCACAATCTGTCTAAATTTGAATGCTGGAGAATACACCTGAACATTCATATTCAGGAGTGTTCCTATACACCTATATATTCGGAGGAGGGGGGGGCGGGGGGGCGCTGCGGCCGTATTAGCCTAGGGCGGCCAGAACCCTTAATCAGGCCCTGCCTGCACCCATAGTACAACAATTCAAAGATTAGCCGCACAATACATTGCCAGAGTATTCATCAGTTGCTAAAAACATGGCTTTCATTACCTTGTTTTAGAATCATGGTCTGTGCCATAATGCTGCCCTTCTGAATCAAATCAGGGGACACATGTATATTTATGGGGAGGGAGGGAGGAAAAATCATTCTCTGGTTAAACCCTGGGGTTAAGGGGACTGTGTGAGACTTGCAGCAGAGGTGGTCCTCAAGACCCATGTATATAAATATATAATGTATATAAATTATATTTAGATGTTCTATTAGTGACGTGTAAGAAATATGTAAAAGAGACAGTTCAGATAGGCCAATAGTCACCCTTACCACACATGCAAGTATGTATAATACTTACATTGATGCAAATTTGGTTGCCCAAAACATGTCTTGACAATGCAATTGAAAAATCCCATTCTGAGAGATTAACAGGACAGATTTTAGACCTTGCAAAGAATACATGTATAGATGGACATATGAGCCCTGATGATTTATGCTATATGATGGAGTTAGAGAACCGTAAAATATGGCAATTTTTTTTTTATTTAATTGGAGAAAGTAATGCACTGGTGGCAGATTTACAAAATCCTTTATTAAGACAACAGTGGACAGCAGCATTAGTAGATATTTAAAACATGATGAGATGACACAATATTAAATGATGCAAGTAAAGATGGCATTGTCCTTGGAGTGAGGTACATCTGTGCCATAATGTTGCACTTCTGAATTAAACCAGGGGACTCGTAAACATTTATGTGGGAGGGGGGGGCGGAAGAATCATTGCCCCAGGATAAGTTTCGTCCAACCCTGGGGTAAAGGGGACTGCCCGAGACTTACAGTAGAGGTGGTCCCCAAGAAGGGGTGTGCTCACTCTGACGTCAGGGCAACCGGGACGCTTCAAACTGCCGCTTTCTTCTGAGTAGACGTAGGGGGTGTGCTTTTGGCCCCATTTCTTCTATCTTTGTGCTACTGATTCCTGCTCGTAATCTTTTACTACATTGAGTTAAGTCCTGAGGGCATATGAGTACCTGTGTGTCAATCTAACACTATGGGAACGGTGGCTGCTAT
Source organism: Mixophyes fleayi (assembly GCF_038048845.1). Lineage (NCBI taxonomy): Eukaryota > Metazoa > Chordata > Amphibia > Anura > Limnodynastidae > Mixophyes > Mixophyes fleayi. The sequence continues at coordinate 122,945,380 of NC_134406.1, forward strand.
AGGTGCTGCTAGTTCTAAAAGCTTATGACAGTTACTAGGAAGCTGCAACATCTTAAAGGATTATATCATGGGACCAGTGGTGTAATGGTAATTTAACCTTACACTGTTTGGTTTTGCAATTAGATGTAAACTGACTCGCATTCCTCTCTCCGCCACCATTTTTGTTTAAATAAAAACTGTAAACTTTTGCCAAATGGACATTGGTGTTCGTGTGGTAATTTATTTATTCAATTACAATAATAGTAAGTATGAAATATGCAAAGGAGGTTTGTGTGCAATGAAAGGGAGATATCAAAACTATCCAGTTTTTATTTTTTTGAATTGAATCAGAGAATGCAAATGCAAAGATCGCAGAGTTAAAACGTCCTTTATTAAGACAGCTCGCTGCAGACTTTGGCCAACATTTATGAACATTGGGACTGTTGTGAGGATTATAGACAGTAAATGACTAGAAATTAATGGTAATGCTATAAATAGTAATATGAGCTTAAAAGAACTCAAAATAACATTAAACTATTTTTCACGATTGTTAACAAAACTGGTAGTACAGGCGAAACACAAAGTTGGGTTAGAACTAGAGATGGGCGGGCTTGGTTCCCGGAGAACCGTACCCACCAGAACTTCCGGAATCCGAGTCGGCTAGGTACTCTCCCGCCTATTCGGATTATAAAAAACGAGGCAAAACGTCATTGTGACGTCGGCGGATCTCGGATCTCGTGATTTTTATAGTTAATAAGTATCCGCCTCCACTGACATCCAGCGCCATTTGAGAGAGGGAGAGAGAGAAGGGTTAGGTGACGGTCGCAGTAATTGGAGCAGTAATTGGAGGAGGAAGAGAGTAGTAGGAGGCTTTTTTCCTAATTTACCCTACAAGTGTATGGGCTGTCAGATATTCCCCTCTTGTAGAAAAGCTATTTTCTGGTGTTGAAATTATTATATACCAGCACTATATTTTTCTGAATTTGCACTACAAGTGCTTGGGCTGTCAGATATTCCCCTCTTTGACAAAAGCAATTTTATAGTGCTGAAATTATTATATACCAGCACTATAAATTTCTGAATTTGCACTACAAGTGTTTTGGGTTTCATTAAAATGGATTCACAGCAGTCCACATATGAGCAGGATCAGCAAGCAGCTGCTGGCACCAGTCCTGATGGTAGTCTTCCCTGTACGTCATCTGGTAAAGCCTATGTAAAAGTACATACTCTTTCTAAGTCAGGGAAAAAAACCACACAAAAAAAAACCTTTTACCTTGTTGAAGAGAAAAAGAGCTGTAACTGATGAAAAGTTAACTGCCGAGAAAAAAAAAATTGGCAACATGCCATTCTACACACGCAGTGGCAAAGAAAGAATGAGGCCTTCGCCTTTCTCTATTAGTGCGAGCTCTAAAAATGTTACTGAGCCTTCTTCTTGTAAGGTCACTCATGACCAAGCAAGACCAAGTAATTCGGAGTCTAAAAGTGGTGCACAACTTCTGGTATGTGTGAAAGCCGAGCTGCAAGAAAACAGTAAGGCATTAGAGGAAAATATATGCTCAGAATCAGAAATGACACCAATTCCTGTGGAGAGTCCATCCACCATTATGTGTAATCCTGACCATTCTGATATTGTACCCATAAAGAAGGGCCCTTTCAGCATTTCTGCAGATGTGTGCCTGAACAGCCCAAGTGTAGCCGGTGATACACTAATTAAGGATGACACTTTGGAATTAGAAGAGGATGAGGGAGAGATATGTGTAGCCGATGAGGGCGCTAATGAGGATGTTGATGAGGTTGTTTGTGTAAGTCCTGCACCAGTAGCAGCAGTGTGGCACCAGTGGCTGCAGTTCTGGCACGTGAGGTTCTGGCACCAAATTGCACTTTCCATAGAGAAGCAGGGATGATGCAGGTTGCAGACCACAACAGTTTGACATCTGGGCTGGTTTGAAAGTTTTTACCAAAACATGTGTGACTTTGCCCATAACTCCATCCAATCCTACTATTAACATGCAAAGGATGGTGGAGTTAATTGATATGGAAATGTCAGACAGTCCCTTTCCATACTGGGAAGAAAAACAAGCCATTTGGAAACCCATGTACAAACTTGCTTTGCAATACCTGAGCTGCTCACCCTCCAATGTGTACTCAGAAAGAGTATTCAGCACAGTCGGGAACCTTGTCAGTGATCGACGTAGGAGGTTACTTCCGAAAAATGTGGAAAAGATGATGTTCATCAAAATGAACTACATCTTCCACGAGGAAGGCCTTTACCGGCAAATACCTCCAAGTACTGTCACTTCTGTAATGGCGGTTTCCAGCGGAGATGAATTAATAGTCTGTGATGATGATGTACACACTGATGAGGGTGAGGATGATGCTGAAAATGATGACGACAACATCTTTTTAAAACTTTCACTATAAGTGTAGGGTGTAATCTAGACCCAAACAGAAAATCTATTTTGGGCATTTCTATTTATGGTACAGTCTTTGCAGGCTGCTTCTTTCTCTATTTAACTATAAATGTAGGGTGTAAAATACTGCCTTTTTTGCTATGAATGTGAATAGCTCTTTTTAGAACATTGCCTGCCACCTTGGATTGGTGTGTGTAGCTGTAGAATTAAGGAGGGCCTAGCAGGGATTAAAAAGTATTTTTCATAATTTGCACTAATAAGGTTTGCCAATAATATACACCCAAACAGAAAATCTGCTTTGGGCATTTCTATTTTATTGTACAGTCTTTGCAGGCTGCTTCTTTTTCTAATTCAATTTTAATGTCTGGGAATAATCTAGACCCAAATAGAAAAGCTGCTTTGGGCATTTCTATTTTATTGTACAGTCTTTGCAGGCTGCTTCTTTTTCTATTTATATTTTAATGTATGGGAATAATCTAGACCCAAACAGAAAATCTGCTTTGGGCATTTCTATTGATCATACAGTCTTTGCAGGCTGTTTTTTTCTTTCTATTTAACAATAAGTGTAGGGTGTAATAAACAGACACCCAACTGCCTTTTTTGTCAATAGCTCTTTTTAGTGCGTTGTCTGGCACCCTGGATTGGTGTGTGTCTGTTAAAAGCACACATCCTGGAGGGATCAGCGCTCGTTGACATTTATTAGCTGTAGAATTACCTCACTTATCCAAGAAACAGGTGGAGCACTAAATTATGTTATTTTAGCCCAAAAAATTGAATTTTTTAACAAATTGGAAAACAAAACTAAACCAAAACACGCAAGGGCGGTTTTGGAAAAACCAAAACACTAAGGTAATCCAGATCCAAAACCAAAACCAAAACATGGCGGTCAGTGAGCATCTCTAGTTAGAACCGACATCAGTTTCAAAACCGAAACACAAGGGTCAGCGCACATCTCTAATATTTAGTCGACCCTCCTGTTTACAGCTGCTATTTTAGAATTGATAGCATTTGGGGAGGTCCATTACTGGAATTGTTTGCTGATGAAATAGGTTGTAGCAGGTGAAAAAGGCAATGAATATGTACTAGACTAACTGTGATCTGTAAATAAACTGTAAAGATTTTAGCAGTAAAATCAGACTGCTGGAATTGTGTGTTAATGTGGGTTTGAAAGAGTGAAGAGTAGATAATCAGTGACTACTGTTAGCAATACTGGTATATTATCAAACTAATTAGGCATGGAATTTTTTTTAAAGTATTTCTTGATTTTAAAATACATGTCTCTGATCAATTTGAAGAGGCAGTTCCTCATCTGTAATAGTAAGTGCCCCCCAAAAGTAATGTATTTCTTAGTTTTAAGATTCAAGTGCTTCAAATTATCTAAATGTGAAGGCTATTGTGTGAAGGGCAGTATCATATCTGCACTAGCAAGTGGCCAGATGACATGGTGCAGTGTTTGACTGTGAGCAGTCTCTTGAATCCGCCATTAGAGAACTGTCAGTGCTTGGATGTCTTTGATGGTGAAGGCCTTCCTCGTGGAAGATGTAGTTCATTTTTATGAACATCATTTTCTCCACATTTTTTGGAAGTAACCTCCTATGGCGATCACTGACTAGGTTCCCGGCTGTGCTGAACACTCGTTCAGAGTACACACTGGATGGTGGGCAGCTTAGGTATTGCAAAGCAAGTTTGTTCATGGGTTTCCAAATGGCCTGCTTTTCTTCCCAGTAAGGAAAGGGACTGTCTGACATTTCCATATCAATTACCTCTTGAAAATAATCCTCCACCATCCTTTGCATGTTAATACTCGGATTGGAAGGAGTTATCGGCAAGGTCACACATTGTTTTGAAAAATCTTTCAAACCAGCCCAGATGTCAAACTGTTCTGGTCTGCCCCCTGCATCTTCCCTGCTTTGCTTTGGAAAATTTAAATTTTTATGAGCAGCAGCTGCTTGAGAAACTGATGGAGAACACGTCATCAAGCCAAGGCCCAGTTCAGCGGACAACTTGCTGAGCAATAGCTCCTTGCCAAAGTTCACATCTCGCTCATTTTGAAGCAAAGACTCAATGTAGGTCTTAAACCTTGGATCAAGCACAGTGGCCAAAACGTATTGATCCGAGTTCAAGATTTAATAACTTGAGGATCATTGTGAAGCGAATTAAGTACTTGATCTACAAGGCCAACATACTTTGCGGAATTGCTTTCTTTCATCTCCTCCTTCAAGTTCTCAAGCTGCTTTTCCAATAGTCTAATTAAAGGAATGACTTGGCTCAAGCTAGCAGAGTCTGCACTCATTCACATGTCACAACATCAAATGGTTTCAGCACCTTGCACAGCACAGAAAGGATTCCCCACACTGTGCAAGAGTGAAATACATCTCCCCTCCTTTCCCAATGTCATGGCTTGTGCAATATGCTTGTATGGCTTTGAGCTGTTCCTACATCCTCTGAAGCATGTACAGGGTGGAATCCCACCTAGTTAAAACCTCTTGCTTAAGTTGGTGGCAGGGCAAGTTAAACTGTTCTTGGAGCTGCTGCAATCTCCTACATGCTGTGGCAGAATGCCTGAAATGCCCTGAAATTTTACGGGCCACCAAAAGCATCTCCTGCACCTCACGGTTATTTCTTAGGAAGCTCTGCACCACCAAGTTGATGGTGGGAGCAAAACAGGAAATGTGATGGAATTCACCCAGCTGTAATGCTCGCACTATATTGTTGGCGTTGGCAGAAATGACATATCCTGGGGAGAGTCCAAGTGGTATAAGCCATGTATCAATCACATCTCTTAGTTTTCGCAACAAATTGTCAGCTGTATGCCTGTTAGTGAAGCCGGTGATACAAAGAGTGGCCTGCCTGTGACAAATGTAATGTAGTGGTGTACATGCTGCTGCTGTTCCTGCTGGTGAAGGCGAATGACCAACCCAGTGGCCTGCCACAGTCATATAGTCTTTGGTTTGCCCACTTCCACTTGTCCACATATCTGTGGTTAAGTGGACAGTGGGCAGAATGTCATATTTCAGCGCAATCTCTACATTTTTACACACTTTTTCGTATAGTTGTGGAATAGCTTTACAGGAAAAATGGTGTTGCGATGAAATTTTGTAACGGGGACACAAAACCTCAATTAACTGTGAAAAACCAGCTGCGATTATTTTGGATATTGGGCGCAAATCTAACACTAGCATAGTAGCCATGGCATCTGTTATTCGCTTGGCGACTGGTGACTGCTGTCATATTTGCTTCCCCTAGCAAATGATTGTTTCACAATTAATTGTTGTAATGTAGGACTGCTCTTTTTCTTGCCCTTCTTCTGGGAAGAAGATTCACTCCCAGCAGCAGCAACAGCAGCAGCAGTGGGACTAACGCTTTTTTCAGAGGAATCAATTATAGTGCAGGAGTCATCCAGCCTTACTAAGTGGGATGCAGGGCTAACTCAGAGCGCTACTGAGGATATTGATTAGGGTCATGTTGTGGGTGTATTTTGTAGCCGTCAGGATGTCGGTGACCGAAGGGTCCTAGCTGATACTTTTTTTGGAAGAACTTTCAGCTTTTCCCAACACTTTGCCATGAACTCTCATCAAATGACGTAACATGGATGAGGTTCCAAGATGGTTAAGGTCCCTCCCTCGACTGACTGCGGCTTGACGTATACTACAAATGGCTATACAACTGTTGTCAGGATTTGGGTAGAAATAATTCCACACGTAAGAAGTGGATTTTTTTGTTTTATGCCCAGGCTGTTACAAACCGTGGCGGTACCCAGCCACCGCGACTCACTCACCCGCGTCCCGGCCGTCGCTATGGCGACCGGGACGTCACTTCCGGCCATAACCCGGCCATTGCCAAAGCAACCAGGAGACGCTTCAGCGCTGCGTCCCGGCAATAGGAGGAGGCCGGGCGCAGCGTTCATTCCACAGCCTGTGAGCTAATTAATATGGGCAGATTATAGGAGGCAATTACAGGCATTAGCCTGCAACTGTGCAGGCCAGGGGCAAGCCTAATTGGCTCTGTTAGTGACTGCTTTATTAACCTGCAGGAGTGTGTTCAACCTGTGATTGGTTCAGCTGGGTATTTAAGGCAATGAGTTCTGCTGCCTCATTGCCGTTATAGTTCTGTATCCAGTCTGCTAGCCTGCTCCCTGCTTGTTCTTGTCTATTGGACCCTGTCACTGCTTACCCGTGTATGTGTCACGGGCACTAGGAGTCTTTACCCAGGGATCACCAGGTGGTAAGCTTACCAGAGCAATGTAGATGGTAATAGTGTGCTCTGGTAGCAGGGTGATCACGGAACAGGCAATAGTAGATGATGAGATGCTCAGGAAAGTCTATGACTAGCAGCACTGGTAATATGGAGGTAATAATACACGAGGAACTGTATGGACAAGGGCAAGTGGAGGTAGTCAGTGGTCTGCGTTAGCAAGTTGTACCACTGCTATAGTGAGGAGGAATGTCCAACAGAAACGAGGAGGTGATGAGAGTCAGCGGTCTGCGATAGCAAGTGGTACCGCTGTCTGAGTGAAGGAATGGAATCCAAGTGGAGGTATCCGGGAAGTCAGTGGTCTGCGGTAGCAAGTTGTACCACTGCTATGTGAGAGGAATGGAACAGGTGATACCGGAACAGGAATCAGTGGTCTGCCTTCAGCAAGTTGTACCACTGAATATATATGTGAGGAGGTGTACGGGGAGAGACTGCAACACAGGATGTACACGGGCACATTAAACACGATCCACAGTAATATGCACAATATATATAAATGACTGAACAGGTCTGCAAATGTAGGAAATCTCTGAAGTAGTCCAGCACAAGGTAACACAGTCAATGATGGCAAAAGACTCAGCGGATTGCAGACTCCAGAGGAGAATCAACACAGTCCAGCAAGATATGCAATACACCAGCACAGTCAATGAGAAGTATGCATACCGTGGTTCAGAAGGCAGTCAGATAGGAGTGCAGTGATACCTGGGCGGCAGGAGGCCGACAGGATGAGAAGTCCCTGGATGTAAGAGGCAGGAGTCTAGTAGGTGCAGCGCACAGGTAAGTAGACCAACAGGGACACGAATCCACAGGAATCAGTAAAACATGGAACTGGACTCATGGAGGACCCAGGAGAATGGAGATGATCTAGCAGAGGAGTAGCTGATGAGATACGAATCCAATGCTGACAGGAGGGTAGAGACCAGCGGGAAACCAGGAAGGCGTGGAGAGCGGATCAGCAGTAGATGGACGATAGGCTGGCAGCGGCAGCAGGACTCTGCGGACCCACGGGCGAGATGAGATGAGGCTGACGTGCACAGGAGCAGCGGATAGGAATCAGCTAGCAGCCACGATGATGAACACAGGCGAGTTGCCAGCTGGAGACTGTAGTGCACGGAGGCAGCGGATAGAAATCAGCTCACAGTCACGATGATGAACACAGGCGAGTTGCCAGCTGGAGGCTGTAGTGCACGGAGGCAGCGGATAGGAATCAGCTCACAGTCACGATGATGAACACAGGCGAGTTGCAAGCTGGAGACTGTAGTGCACGGAGGCAGCGGCTAGGAATCAGCTCACAGACTTGATGATGAACACAGGCGAGTTGCAAGCTGGAGACTGTAGTGCACGGAGGCAGCGGCTAGGAATCAGCTCACAGACTTGATGATGAACAGGTGAGTGGATAAGGAGAGAAGGCTGTAGTGCACGGAGGCAGCGGATAGAAATCAGCAAATAGTCACTATGGAATATAATAGCGTTGAAGTGGTATAGGAGACTGTAGTGCACGGAGGCAGCGGATAGGAATCAGCAAACAGTCACAATGGAATATAATAGCGTTGAAGTGGTATAGAAGACTGTAGTGCACGGAGGCAGCGGATAGGAATCAGCTCACAGTCACAATGGAATATAATAGCGTTGAAGTGGTATAGAAGACTGTAGTGCACGGAGGCAGCGGATAGGAATCAGCTCACAGTCACGATGATACAGTTGATGGTAGAAGTGGTATGGGAACCACAGAAGTAGAAGTGGTTTGGAAACCACAGAGGTAGAAGTGGTTTGGAAACCACAGGAATCAGCAGCGCTGAATACACGAGGAAACACAGGAACACCTTCAGAGACTCATGGGGAATGAGACTCCAAGATCAGGCAACGTGGTGTTGACCACAGGTGCTTAATATAGGGAGTGTTGCCTGATCTGCCAATTGAGTTAAAGGGACATACACAGAAGTATAGGAAAGGGCTGCGCATGCGCAGACCCTCAGGATGGAGGACGCCCACGGTTCCTAAATGTCCGGGAAGAGGCACTCACGGTCCGGTGAGTGACAGTACCCCCCCTTTTAAAGGTGGGCACAGAACGCCTGGAACCGGGCTTGTCCGGATTCTTGGAATAAAACTTCTTCAAAAGGGCAGGAGCATTAAGATCTTCAGCTTTGATCCAAGAGCGCTCCTCAGGACCAAAGCCCTTCCAATGAACGAGGAAACGGAGTACTCCTCGCGAAATTTTTGCGTCTAGTACCTCAGTAATTTCGAAATCCTCCTCCTGATGAACTTGAACTGGCTGCGGAGCTGAGGGAGGTTTTGAAAAACGGTTGATAATAAGAGGCTTGAGTAAGGACACATGGAAGGCATTAGAAATCCGAAGATTCTTAGGAAGAAGAAGTTTCACACATACTGGATTGATTACTTGAATGATCCTATATGGACCAATAAAACGAGGGGCGAATTTCATAGATGGGACCTTCAAACGAATGTTTTTAGTAGATAACCAAACACGATCTCCAATTTTTAGTGGTGGAATAGCCCGCCTCTTCTTATCTGCGAAAGATTTATATTTGATAGATGTTTTCCTCAAACAGGTTTTGACCTGAGACCAGATATTTTTAAAGGTCTGACAGGCAGTCTCCACCGCTGGAACTTGGGTGGGCGGGAGGGCAGGAAATTCCGGAAAAGACGGATGGTGACCGTAGACCACAAAAAATGGAGTTTTGGATGATGACTCATGGTACATGTTGTTATGGGCGAATTCGGCCCAAGGAAGCAACTCTACCCAGTTGTCTTGATTGGCTGAAGAGAACATCCTTATAAAAGTCTTAAGATCTTGATTGACACGCTCAGTCTGTCCGTTAGATTGCGGATGGTAGGAAGATGAGAGTGCTAATCGTATGCCCAAGGTTTTACAAAGGGCTCGCCAGAATCTGGAAACGAATTGTACTCCTCTATCTGACACAATCTCAGACGGACAACCATGGATGCGGAAGATCTCTTTAATGAAATGTTCAGCCAGGATAGACGAGGAAGGCAAACCAGACAGAGGGACGAAATGAGCCATCTTCGAAAATCTGTCCACCACCACCCAAATAGTGTTATGATTCTTACTGGGTGGTAAGTCAGTAACGAAATCCATACTAATATGGGTCCACGGCTTGGACGGAATGGGTAGTGGTCGCAGCAACCCTGCTGGAGTTCTGCGGGAAGATTTGAATTGGGAACATACTTCACAGGAAGCAATGAACTCTTTGACGTCTCTCCTCATTGAAGGCCACCAGTAACTTCGAGAGAGCATCTCAAAGGTCTTGTGTTCACCGGCGTGTCCAGAAAAACGAGAGGCATGGAACCACGAAAGGATTTTCCTCCTTAGAGTAGGAGGCACGAGAGTCTTCCCAAATGGTAGCGTTTTGGTGGATGAAGCAGCCAGTGAGATACATTTGGGGTCTAGAATGGTATGGTTGGAAACCTCTTCTATATCAGAGGACGTCACAAAAGCTCTAGATAAAGCGTCAGCTTTTTTGTTCTTGGCAGCTGGTTTGAAGGTTATTATTAATTCGAAACGGGAAAAGAAAAGAGACCATCTTGCTTGGCGAGGGTTCAAGCATTGGGCAGACTGAAGATATGACAAGTTCTTATGATCCGTGAAGATCGTCACCGGATGGCGAGCTCCTTCCAATAGGTATCTCCACTCCTCTAATGCAGCTTTGATAGCCAGTAACTCCTTGTCCCCGATAGTATAATTCCTCTCTGCGGGCAGAAGGCCCCGAGAATAGAAGGCACAAGGATGGAATTTTTGCTGTTCAGAGCGTTGAGAGAGAATAGCTCCCAAGCCCACATTAGAGGCATCTACTTCTAGAAAGAAGGGGAGTGTCACATCAGGCTGTCGAAGGATTGGAGCCGAAGAGAAGGACTCTTTGAGTGTTTGAAAGGCTTGAAGAGCCTCAGGCGACCATTGCTTAGGATTAGCCCCTTTTCGAGTCAGGGCCACAATAGGAGATGCAATGGAAGAAAAGTCTTGAATGAAGCGTCTATAGTAATTGGCAAAACCTAAAAAACGCTGAATAGCACGAAGAGTAGTTGGCTGGGGCCAATGTAGTACAGCATTCACCTTGTCTGGATCCATCTTCAGGCCAACTCCGGAAACTATATACCCCAAGAATGGAATCTGGGGCAATTCGAATGAACATTTTTCTAATTTACAGAACAATGAATTTTTTCGTAGCCTGGAGAGGACTTCTGCCACATGTTGGTGGTGAGAAGGCAGGTCCTGGGAAAAGATCAATATGTCGTCCAGGTAGACGACGACACATACATATAATAAGTCCCGAAAGATCTCATTGATGAAGCCTTGAAAAACAGCGGGGGCATTACACAGCCCGAAAGGCATTACCAGATATTCGTAATGCCCGTCTCTGGTGTTAAACGCTGTCTTCCATTCGTCACCGGAACGGATTCTGATTAAATTGTAGGCACCACGAAGATCCAACTTAGTAAAAATACGGGCTCCCTTGATGCGATCGAATAGCTCAGTGATCAGCGGAATGGGATACCGATTCTTGATAGTAATGGCATTGAGTCCACGAAAATCTATGCAAGGGCGTAATGATCCATCCTTCTTTTTGACGAAGAAGAACCCAGCTCCAGCGGGAGAGGTGGAAGGTCGAATAAACCCACGCTGGAGGTTCTCCTGTATATACTCAGATGTAGCTTGAGTCTCAGGTAATGAGAGTGGATAGACCCGGCCCCTGGGGGGAGTCTTGCCAGGTAGAAGGTCGATCAGACAATCCCAAGAACGATGAGGAGGAAGACGTTCAGACTGAGCTTTATCAAACACATCGGTAAATGAAGCATATTGAGGAGGGAGTCCCGGTGAGGTAGATGAGATGGAAGATTGCTGTACTTTGAGAGGAATAACTTGGGAAAGGCAACGATGGTGACATTCAGGCCCCCAAGACGTGACTTGAGGGGTGCGCCAGTCAATCTGGGGAGAGTGACACTGAAGCCATGGAAGGCCTAAGACAATCGGACTTGTCGTAACAGGAAGGATTAAAAACGATATTACTTCATGATGCAGGGCACCAATCTGAAGTGTTACTGGAGACGTACTCTGAGTGATGAGACCGTTGATGAGACGTGATCCATCTATAGCCGTCACAGTAATGGGTGTTTTTAAGGTAATCACTGGTAGAGACCATTGATTTACTAATGATTTGGAAATAAAATTTCCTGCTGCTCCGGAATCAATTAATGCCTGTGACTCAAAGGTTTTGGTAGCAGAGGAAATCGTAACATCAAAAGCGCAGACTTTAGATTTCATGGAAGAAGGAGAGGACTCCAGGGACCCTAACTTCACCTCTCCAGAACTAGTTAGGGCCTGGCATTTCCCGATCTCTTAGGGCAGGAGCTGAGAATATGAGTGGAATCAGCACAATAGATACAGAGTCTATTCTTTACTCTTCGTTTTCTCTCCTCGGAAGATAATTTGGAACGTCCTATCTCCATGGGAATCACAGAGGGTGAAACTGGACGAAATTGAGGGTTAGAACGAAGAGGTGCTTTAGCAGAAGTTGTTTTCTCAGCCTCCCTTTCACGAAATCTCATATCAACACGATGGCAAAGAGAGATCAAATCTTCAAGTGACGAAGGAAGCTCTTGAGTAGTCAGTGCATCTTTAATTTTATCGGAGAGCCCCTGCCAGAAGGCGGCAACTAGGGCTTCAGTGTTCCACTGAAGTTCAGAGGCTAAGATCCTAAATTGAATGATGTACTGGCCTACTGTATGAGGTCCTTGTCGTAGGCGGAGGATGCTGGAAGCAGCGGAGGTCACACGACCTGGTTCATCGAACACACTTCGAAATGTAGAAATGAATTTGGCACTATCTTGCAAAATAGGATCATTTCTCTCCCACAGAGGGGAGGCCCAAGCCAGGGCTTGTCCTGAAAATAAAGAGATAAGATAGGCCACTCTGGAACGATGGGTAGAAAAATTTTGAGGTTGGAGCTCAAAATGGACTGAACATTGGTTAAGGAAACCCCTACAAGTTTTGGGGTCTCCATCGTACTTTGACGGAGTAGGCAGGTGAAGCGTGGAAGCTGTAGACACCTGGGATGGCACTGGGGAAACGGAGGAAAGCACAGAAGCCTCAGGAGTAGCTGTCACAGTCTGTCCAGATGTTCCTTGGGAGGTTAATGACTGATAACACTGAAGTAACAGCTGTTGGCGGGCATCCTGTTGCTCCACACGGCTGACCAGATGCTGCAGCATCTCTTTGGCGGTAGGTTCCGTATCTGGGTCTGTCATGGCCTGATCTTACTGTCACGGGCACTAGGAGTCTTTACCCAGGGATCACCAGGTGGTAAGCTTACCAGAGCAATGTAGATGGTAATAGTGTGCTCTGGTAGCAGGGTGATCACGGAACAGGCAATAGTAGATGATGAGATGCTCAGGAAAGTCTATGACTAGCAGCACTGGTAATATGGAGGTAATAATACACGAGGAACTGTATGGACAAGGGCAAGTGGAGGTAGTCAGTGGTCTGCGTTAGCAAGTTGTACCACTGCTATAGTGAGGAGGAATGTCCAACAGAAACGAGGAGGTGATGAGAGTCAGCGGTCTGCGATAGCAAGTGGTACCGCTGTCTGAGTGAAGGAATGGAATCCAAGTGGAGGTATCCGGGAAGTCAGTGGTCTGCGGTAGCAAGTTGTACCACTGCTATGTGAGAGGAATGGAACAGGTGATACCGGAACAGGAATCAGTGGTCTGCCTTCAGCAAGTTGTACCACTGAATATATATGTGAGGAGGTGTACGGGGAGAGACTGCAACACAGGATGTACACGGGCACATTAAACACGATCCACAGTAATATGCACAATATATATAAATGACTGAACAGGTCTGCAAATGTAGGAAATCTCTGAAGTAGTCCAGCACAAGGTAACACAGTCAATGATGGCAAAAGACTCAGCGGATTGCAGACTCCAGAGGAGAATCAACACAGTCCAGCAAGATATGCAATACACCAGCACAGTCAATGAGAAGTATGCATACCGTGGTTCAGAATCAGTCAGATAGGAGTGCAGTGATACCTGGGCGGCAGGAGGCCGACAGGATGAGAAGTCCCTGGATGTAAGAGGCAGGAGTCTAGTAGGTGCAGCGCACAGGTAAGTAGACCAACAGGGACACGAATCCACAGGAATCAGTAAAACATGGAACTGGACTCATGGAGGACCCAGGAGAATGGAGATGATCTAGCAGAGGAGTAGCTGATGAGATACGAATCCAATGCTGACAGGAGGGTAGAGACCAGCGGGAAACCAGGAAGGCGTGGAGAGCGGATCAGCAGTAGATGGACGATAGGCTGGCAGCGGCAGCAGGACTCTGCGGACCCACGGGCGAGATGAGATGAGGCTGACGTGCACAGGAGCAGCGGATAGGAATCAGCTAGCAGCCACGATGATGAACACAGGCGAGTTGCCAGCTGGAGACTGTAGTGCACGGTGGCAGCGGATAGAAATCAGCTCACAGTCACGATGATGAACACAGGCGAGTTGCCAGCTGGAGGCTGTAGTGCACGGAGGCAGCGGATAGGAATCAGCTCACAGTCACGATGATGAACACAGGCGAGTTGCAAGCTGGAGACTGTAGTGCACGGAGGCAGCGGCTAGGAATCAGCTCACAGACTTGATGATGAACACAGGCGAGTTGCAAGCTGGAGACTGTAGTGCACGGAGGCAGCGGCTAGGAATCAGCTCACAGACTTGATGATGAACAGGTGAGTGGATAAGGAGAAAAGGCTGTAGTGCACGGAGGCAGCGGATAGAAATCAGCAAATAGTCACTATGGAATATAATAGCGTTGAAGTGGTATAGGAGACTGTAGTGCACGGAGGCAGCGGATAGGAATCAGCAAACAGTCACAATGGAATATAATAGCGTTGAAGTGGTATAGAAGACTGTAGTGCACGGAGGCAGCGGATAGGAATCAGCTCACAGTCACAATGGAATATAATAGCGTTGAAGTGGTATAGAAGACTGTAGTGCACGGAGGCAGCGGATAGGAATCAGCTCACAGTCACGATGATACAGTTGATGGTAGAAGTGGTATGGGAACCACAGAAGTAGAAGTGGTTTGGAAACCACAGAGGTAGAAGTGGTTTGGAAACCACAGGAATCAGCAGCGCTGAATACACGAGGAAACACAGGAACACCTTCAGAGACTCATGGGGAATGAGACTCCAAGATCAGGCAACGTGGTGTTGACCACAGGTGCTTAATATAGGGAGTGTTGCCTGATCTGCCAATTGAGTTAAAGGGACATACACAGAAGTATAGGAAAGGGCTGCGCATGCGCAGACCCTCAGGATGGAGGACGCCCACGGTTCCTAAATGTCCGGGAAGAGGCACTCACGGTCCGGTGAGTGACAGTATGACCCTTGGCTTGAATTTGGACCCTGCTTGTGAATCTCGTGACCCTGACCTCTGGCTTGAATACTTACCTCCCTGTCTGCTTGTGACCTCTGACCTCAGCTTGTTCCTTGATAGCGTTGTCTGCTGCCAGCCTCTGACCTCTGCTTGGACTCCACTCTGCTGGCCTTGGTTCTCCCTAGCCGGTGCACACTTCACAACCCTCTGCCAGTCTGCATCCCAGTCTGTCCCCACCATCAGGGGCTCCAGTGAATTCCTGACTGGTAGAGTAGACTCCGGGTTGTGTTGTGCCGGCTAGCGGGGTTCCTAACACAAGCATGACACTGGCCTTTTTCTTGTCACGTTCCAGAACTGCTGCCACTGGTGCGGGACTTACACAAACAACCTCATCCTGATCAACGTCCTCATTAGCGCCCTCGTCGCCTACACAAAGCTCCCCCTCATCCTCTTCTAATTCCAAAGTGGCATCCTCAATTGGTGTATCACCGGCTACACTCGGGCTGCTCAGGCACACATCAGCAGAACACGGTAAAAATATTTTTTGGGTGTGTTTTTTTTCCCTGATTTAAAAAGACTATGTACTTTTACATAGGCTTTACCAGATGACGTACTGGGAACACTACCAACAGGACTGGTGCCAGCACCTGCTTGCTGATCCTGCTCATATTTGGACTGCTTTGAATCCATTTTAATGAGCCCAAAGCACTTGTAGTGCAAAATATTAAATATATAGTGCTGTTAGATAATACTTTCTGCAGCCAGAAAATAGTTTCTGGAGGAGAGAATATGACATCCCAAACTGTTGGTAATGTTTGCAAAAAAATGCCTCCTCTATCCTCTTCTCTTCCTGCTATAACAATTGCTAGAAGAATTGCTAGAAGAATTTCAATAATAATTGCAAGAATAATGTATAGAATTATTGCTCTCTCCCTGCTCTAATGCTGCCTACGACCTAACCCTGCTCTCTCCCTCTGTCAAATGGCTATGGATTGCTGTGGAGGCGGGTATTTATGGATTTCAAATATCGTGAGAACCGAGCTCCGAGATCCGACGACGTCACAATGACGTTTTGCCTCGATTTTGATTCCGAATTGGCGCCAGAGTACCGAGCCTGCTCGGCTCTGTACTCGAATAGGTGAAGTTCGGGCGGGTTCATTTCTCGGGGAACCGAGCCCGCCCATCTCTAGATGATATTGACCTCAATAATGATGATGAGGGTGATAACCTTCTCAACATTAAGAAAGATGACCACTGTTAGCCTTAATCCATTTTTGTCCTTTTTTAATATACAAAATAATAGTGAGTGGGAGAGAAAAGGACGATTCCATTTTATACTGATTAACATGATGGGCTCCGCTCACCTGGTGTGTCACCTTTTATACAATTATCTTTTATTACTGCCACTGTTATCTATCCCCAACACACACTTACCCACTTTAAAACCTCCTCTCCGGGATAATGGGGACCTGTACAGGAGGGGGCGAGGGGGCGTGGTGACACCATCGCGATGCCCCCCCCTTCTGTCAAATGGCGAAACTCACGACATTGCATATTGAGGGTGGGGCTTGATGACGCTAGTAGTGTCATTAAGCTCTGTCTCCACCAAGACTCGGGAGGATGGAATTTCTGGGAAAGTAGGCATTTATGCTATAAAATAGCTGGCAGCACTGTGGCTAAGTGGTTAGCACTTTTGCCTTACAGCACTGTGGTCAAAGAGTTCAATTCCCATCTACGGCCTTATCTGTGAGGAGTTTGTATGTTCTCCCTGTGTTTGCGTGGGTTTCCTCCAGGTGCTCCGGTTTCCGCCCACACTCCAGGTTAATTGGCCACTAACAAATTGACCCTGGTCTGTGTGTCTTGGGGAATTTAGACTATAAGCCCCAATGGGGCAGGGACTGATGTGAGTGAGTTCTCTGTACAGCTCTGCAGAATTAGTGGCGCTATATAAATAAATGATGATGATGATGATAATGCGATCACAAAAGCTAATTGAATATGCCCCTGAGAATGAAATAGGACCATATTCTTTCTCAAACCATTTCACTGCTGGGTGAGGCCCACCTTGGTGTATCTTCTTTTCTAAAATGACCTTTTATAATTGCCATTGATCTCCCTCTACAATGTGTGATACGGATAACGTAGAATAAAATATTTCTTAAACCATTTCACTTGT
This sequence comes from Mixophyes fleayi, assembly GCF_038048845.1. NCBI lineage: Eukaryota > Metazoa > Chordata > Amphibia > Anura > Limnodynastidae > Mixophyes > Mixophyes fleayi. The sequence continues at coordinate 122,962,603 of NC_134406.1, forward strand.
GGTGTGGGCCTATCTTAGGATGGTCATTTTACATTAATAAAATCCCAACAGCTTATGCTCTGTGTGTTTTAAAAGTGTCCTTTACTTTATTAAACTGCCTACCTATCTGCCACTTCCATGCCACTGTTTCATAGGTATCATATATTTTTTTTAAACTGCCATTTGTTTGTGCCTCTACTCTGTCACTAATTTTAGCTAACCAGCTTACTGCAACCTTTGGCCAATAATCATGAAAATATTGACAGTTGTGAGGTGGTCAATAGAAAATAGACTTTAAATCTCTGTAATTGAATGTTCGTTATATAAATAATAATGTAGGAACAAAAGCATCTCATGATTACAAGATTTTACCTGTTTTGACACTATTTAATGAAATCCAGATCCAAAACCAAAACCAAAGTACATTAGTGGTTGTGCCAAAACACGAATATGGTTTTAGAACCAAAACCAATGCAAAAACATGGGCTCATCCGCACATCTCTAGATATAACACACTAATTCTATCAAATCTACAAGCCCCAATAAATTTATCACATAAACATTTTTTCTATTTTCACAAATAAGAAATTTCCATGAATCCCAAAAGACCTGACTAATGATAAGAATGTTTGCCACTTTTGAAACACTTTGTATGAGACAGGCCCTGTCTACTAGATTATGCCAATTAAAAAAAAATAAAAAATTATCTTTTCTGTCCTTCAAATTGACCTCCCGCTTACTCCAAAATATTATTTTCTTCTCTTTAACACCCCCCCAACCGTGAGTTACAAAATATTAAATCGATCTTGTGTGTTATTTCATTTCAACTTTTTCCTAAGGTTTTTGGAGGGTGGACTTCTTTAACATTTAGGTGCATAAATCATTCCCTGTTATGACAAAGCGTTGGTGAATAAATATATTGTGCAGAATGGGCAGAGGGAAATAATTTAGTGGGATTTCCACTCGTGTCATTGACTGTGAATTTCCTTGTGTTGTCAGGTCTATAATCATAATTTTTACTAAGTATCCTCAATCTTACATTTTTCTGCTCCAGAAATAATATGATCATCATCATCATTACTAGTTTGTCTGCACGTCTATTATACAAACAGGGATCAAATCAGTAAAAAAAAAATGCTTATTTTTCAATCTTTGTCTTTATTGTTTTTTGGGGGGGATAAATGTGTTTTTATAACCACACACTCTTTTTATATGCTATATATAAATCATAAAGTAAAATTTTAAATCTATTCAACAGAATATTGTGTACTTTTTTTCAAGCATTGCATGGGCTAAATAAATGTGTATATACACTATATGGACAAAGGTATTTGGATGCTGTTAGGAACTCCCAAGTCAGTACAGTGAAACTCGGGAACTACTCAGAAGGCCAGGTGTTCGCTGGAGCCCCTAGTGGTGGGGACAGACTGGGCTGCGGGCCGACCGAGGGTCGAGAAACGTATACTGACTTAAAGGAGTTCCCAGGAGTGGAGTGATTGGTGGACAGTAGTATAAGAAGAATCCTAGGTCAAAAGGTGACAGGCACAGATGCAATATCCAAGGGCAAGCGAAAGGTCAAACTCACAGGCAGAGAAGCAAAATCCGAATTCCAGGCAAAAGGTCACAGGTCCAATAACAAGCAGGGGTCAAAACACGGGTAGTCAAATCCAAGGTAGCAGGAACCAAAAATGGATAGCACAAGCAGGCAGCAGAACTGAGGACAGAATGCTATAACCGGCAGTGAGGCTGCAGACCTCACTGCCCTAAATACCACAAACCACCAATCAGAGCCTAGCTCTAAGTCTCGCACATCCCCCATGATAATTGCATTAATCAGCCCACAGGCTGTGTTAAATTATGCGCATGCACCCGGCCACTAGTACCGCCGGGACGCAGCGCTATATTATCAGCGTCGGACCGTTGCCTTGGCAACGGCCGACCAGGAAGCGGAAGTGACGTCCCGGTCGCCAACGTGACGGCCGGGACGCTAGCAGGACCAGGAGACGAGCCGCGGCGGCTCGTAACAGATGCTTGACCATTACACCATCAGGGAATATACTTTAATATGGAATTGGTCCCATTTTTACAGCGATAACAACTTCCACTCGTCTTGGAAGGGCTTCCACAAGATGTTTGAGTGTTTCTATGGGAATTTGTGCCCATTCATTCTGAGGAGCATTTATGAGGTCAGGCACTGATGTTAGACGAGAAAGCCTGGCTCACAGTCTCCATTCCAGTTCATCCCAAAGGTGTTCGATGGGGTTGAGGTCAGGGCTCTGTGCGGGTGTTAGGAACTCCCAAGCCAGTACAGTGAAACTCAGGGACTACTCTGAAGGCCCAGTGTTCGCTGGAGCCCCTAGTGGTGGGGACAGACTTGGCTGCGGGCCGACCGAGGGTCGAGTAACGTATACTGACTTAAAGGAGAACCCAGGAGTGGAGTGATTGGCAGGCTGTAGTGAAGAGGGGGATCCAAGGTCAAAGGTCACTAGCACAGGTACAAAATCCGGGGACAAGCGAAAGGTCAAACACACAGGCAAAAGGAGCAAAATCCGGAATCCAGGCAAAAGGGTCAAGGTCAGAAGCGAAGGTTCAACGGTCCAGGAACAAGCAAAGGTCAAAACACGGGTAGGCAATCAAAGGTAATAGTAACCAACAGAGAGAACAAGCAGGCAGCAGAACTGAGGACAGAACGCTATAACCGGCAGTGAGGCTGCAGACCTCACTGCCCTAAATACCACAAGCCACCAATCAGAGCCTAGCTCTGAGCCTCACACAGCCCCCATACTAATTAAATTAATCAGCCCACAGACTGTGTTAAATTGCGTGCATGCGCCCGGCCACTAGTACCGCCGGGACGCAACGCCAGATTAGAAGCGTCGGACCGTTGCCTTGGCAACGGCCGGCCAGGAACTGGAAATGACGTCCCGATCGCGGCGGCTCGTAACAGCGGGCCAGTCAAGTTCTTTCACACCAATCTCCTCAAACCATGTCTTTGTAGTCTTGGCTTTGTGCACCGGGCACAGTCATGTTGGAATAGAAATGGGCTTTCCCAAACTTTTGCCCCAAGTTGGAAGCATAGCATTGTCCTAAATGACTTGGTATGCTGAAGATTGACCTTCACTGGAGATAAAGGGCCTAGCCCAAACACTGAAAAATAGTCCCATACTATTATACCTCCTCCACCAAACTTCACAGTTGGCATAATGCAGACAGTCAGGTAATGTTCTTCTGTTATCCGCCAATCCTAGACTCGCCCATCTGACTGCCAATCAGAGAAGCATGATTTGTCACTCCACAGAACACATTTCCACTGCTTCACAGTCCAGTGTTGGTGTGCTTTATACTTCTCCATTCGACACTTGGCATTGGTCTTGGTGATGTGAGGTTTGCATTCAGCTACTCGGTCATGGAAAACCATTCCATTAAGCTCCTGCCACACAGTTTTTGTGCTTACATTAATACCAGTCACACGTACCAGTCACCCCTGTAACCTAATAATAATGGTAATCATAACAATAATGATGAACTCTTTACTTCACCAAAATATTTTGCAAAAAATAATTTCCTAAAGGCAAGGTCTTCCACACTGGTTGAGGAGCACTGCTCTACGGCAATGACGTCTGCTATATTGCTGGTTCTGTATGCTTATGGTAATAGCCACTAGCTATAACAAGCACCTGCCAAGGGGTGGGCTATATTAGGCAGCAAATGAACAGTCAGTTCTTGAAGTTGATGTGTTGGAAGCAGGAAAAATGGGCAAGCATATGGATCTGAGCAACTTTGAAAAGGGACAAATTGTGATGGTTGGATGACTGGGACAGAGCAGCTCCAAAATGGCAAAATGCGGTCCTGTCACATATATGTATGTATATATATATATAATATATATATATATATATATATATATATATATATATATATATATATATATATATATATATATATATATTTATTATTCCATAGGCAAAAAACCTTATGGTTTAACATGTCCAATTACGGTTCCTTATACACAATCTCAAGCTGCAAAATGCTCACACTGCAAAAAGCAATGAAATTACAACGATTAAGGCAGAAACCTTAATAGACGTGTTCCTTGCACAATACAGACATGGTGCCATCACATCCTGTGGTTAGCTGCAGATTCAGCACTATCATGGAGTGAGATTGCTGTCACTCACAAAATGGTGGCTTCTCTAACATTTAAATGTATTTCAAATATATTATTTTGTAATTTTTATGAAGTTATTCTACTGTCCCTTTCCAAGACACAGAGACCCTAAACTATGATAAAGGTAAACTAAGGAAATGTACTATTACTGTTATGTGTGTAATCCAGTGAACACACAAATCTGTGAATTAGCAGCTCCACCATTTTGTGAGTGACAGCAATCTCACTCCATGATAGTGCTGAATCTGCAGCTAACCACAGGATGTGATGGCATACTGTGTCTGTATTGCGCAAGGAACACGTCCATTAAGGCTTCTGCCTTAATCGTCGTAATTTCATTGCTTTTTGCAGTTTGAGTTGAAGAGTTTCAATCGTTTTCTTACATTGTAGATTGTGTATAAGGAACCTTAATTGGACATGTTAAACCTAAGTTTTTTTATCTATGGAATTTCATGGATTTTTGTAAAGTGAAAATATGGATAATAAATTTATGAACTTAGAATTTTACAGCAGTTAAAAATAGTGGAAACTAGATGGGCCAAGTGGTTCTTCTTGATCCCTAATAAACAAGACTGTTTACATTGCTCTACTATATTAGCCTCTACCACCTCTGTTAGATGCCTATCCCACCTGTCCCCTACTGTTTTTGATAAAGTAATTTTTCCTCAGATTTCCTCTAAACCTAGTACCCTCCATTTCCAGTGCATGTCTTTTTTTCACATATCCCCAACTGCCCACCAGCTTTGTAACCACATGCACACGTCACCGCAGATTGCACCAGCTTTTATCTCATGTTACCTCCTGTGTACCAGTGTCTCTCACTTGACACCCCATTCTCACCAGCTCTATTTTCACTTGTCACCTGCTTTGCACCAACGAATCTTGTCACATGTCACACATGTATGTATGTACAGGCAGGCAGTGATGGGATGAAGTATGTATGTTCTGGAAGGCATTGGTGCATATGTATGTTCTGGCAGGATTTGGTGCATATGTAGGTCATACTTGCCAACTCTCCCGGAATGTCCGGGAGACTCCCGCATTTTGTGAGAGTCTCCCGGACTCCCGGGCGAGTGTGGCAATCTCCCGAATTCTGCCCACTTCACTAGGAAGTGCCCCACTTCCTAGTGAAGTGGGCAGAATTTGATCCCAAACGCCGCGATTCCCGGTGAATCGCGGCGTTTGGCCCCGCCCCCGCTGTCAAATGACGCAATTTGCGTCATGACGTCACAGGGGGCGGGGCCGAAATGACGCGATTTCGGCCACCCCGCCCCTTCACGCCCCCCTCCACTGGCTGGCTCCCGGAAGGGAGCTGAAGAAAGTAGGTAAGTATGATGTAGGTTCTGGCAGACAGTGGTGGGGTGCAGTATGCATGATCTGGCTGGCAGTGATGGGATGAAGTATGTATGTACTGGCAGCCATTGATGCAGTATGTATGTTCTGGCAGACAGTGGTAGGGTCTGTCTGTCTGTTGTGGCAGACAGTGGTGGGGTACAGAATATATGTATGTATATGTTCTGGCAGGATGTGATAAGGTGCAGAATGTATGTTCTTACAGGCAGCAATGTGGTGCAGTATGTATGTAAGTATATTTTGGCAGGCAGTGATGGGGTGCAGCATGTACGTATGTTCGTTATGGCAGGCTGTGATAGGGACATGTCAGATGCTAATGTCCAGTTACCTCACATCTACTCCCCACTGTGATCATTACTGAGTGTGATTAGTACAGGTAACACAAAAAACTTTTTAATTTCCTGCACCCAGCTCGGTGCAGTGAATAAATTAACTAATGTCACTGAGGGGCAGGAGCTTTATAATGGATTCACTAACAGCTGTCTCTGGCACCGCAGGGAGAGATAAAACTCTCAACTGAGAGCAGTGCCTGGGCTAATAGTACTACAGGGTGCCCCTCCTATATCCCCAAAACACTAACCAGCCCCCCTGTGGCTAGAAAATGTTGGTAATTTCTTCAGCTCAGAGATGAAAATCTCTTAGCCAGAGACTCAGCCATGTTTATACTCTCAAGTGAAGCAGCTTTGAGTACACCCAGCACACACCTCTATCTGACATGCGCAACATTATGAAATACCCTATCTTTAAAATGAGGCATATTTTACCAAATTGTAAAAAAACTATAACTTTTTCAAAATTTTAAACCCTCAAAGGCACTCCTCAGTCATAATAGCTTTCTTATAAAACAAACACCACGTTTTTTAACCTCCTGTACACTGAGTTACGCTCTCCCAAAAAATCAGAAAAAAACGGTGACTTTTGCAAAATGGGAAGTGGAAAAAAACAGCGAGATTTTGAAGTTTAGATTATTCCTAATTTGACATTTATTATTCTTTTTTTCTGAAATTTGGCATGCGGCACCTGTGGACAGTTCTCCATTCACATGCCAAATTTCAGCTTAATAGCTTTAACACGTTTTAAAATGTAGACCCTCAAACCACAGATTTATAATGGTGGAATGTCATTAATTAGATGCAACCTTAATATAAGGGCACGACTGTGCCCTTATAAAATATATATATTATACACACACACACACACACACATATAGTTGTGGAAGTGGGGGAGTATACTGTGGTATGTGATATCATGACTTCTCTTACTACCTTTATTGTAAAACTATAAAATGTTGTTTACTTGCATTCCCATAACATTGTTCACCACTTCTAAACTTAGATACCGTCACTTCTAAATTTTCTCTTCAGCCACTGTATTTATATATTGAGGCTTGGTCTCCACAAGACCTCTGAAGGTCTCCTGTGGTATTTGGCACCAAGATAGCAGCATATCCTTTAAGTCCTGTATGTTATGAGGTGGGGCCTCCATGGCTCAACCTTGTTTTTCCAGCACATCCAACAGATGCTCGATCGGATTGAAATCTGGGGAATTTGGAGGCCAAGTGGAAATTGAACACTCTGTCCTTTTCCTCACACCATCCCTGTAAAATTTTTGCAGTGTGACAGGTTGTATTATCCTGCTGAAAGTGCCCTCTGACATCAGGGAGTACCATTGCCATGAATGGTTGTACTTGGGTCGGTGGTATGTGTCAAAGTAACACATGAATGCAATGACACAAGGTTTCCCAGCAGAACATTGCCCAGAGCATCAGTCTTCCCATAGTGCATCATGGTGCAGTCTCTTCTCCAGGTAAACAAGGCACAGGCACCCAGCCATCCACATGATTTATGGATGACTTTTGGTAAGTATTAACCATTGCATACAGTGTGAAGGGAAAAGGGGGGGGGAAAGGCATGGTGTGAATGGAAAAGGGGGGGAGAAAGGCACAGTGTGAATGGAAAAGGGGGGGGGGGAGAAAGGCACAGTGTGAATGGAAAAGGGGGGGAGAAAGGCACAGTGTGAATGGAAAAGGGGGGGGGGGAGAAAGGCACAGTGTGAATGGAAAAGGGGGGAGAAAGGCACAGTGTGAATGGAAAAGGGGGGGAAGAAAGGCACAGTGTGAATGGAAAAGGGGGAGGGGAGAAAGGAACAGTGTGAATGGAAAAGGGGGAGGGGAGAAAGGAACAGTGTGAATGGAAAAGGGGGGGAGAAAGGCACAGTGTGAATGGAAAAGGGGGGGGGAGAAAGGCACAGTGTGAATGGAAAAGGGGGGGGAGAAAGGCCGCTTTGAATGGAAAAGGGGGGGGAGAAAGGCCGCTTTGAATGGAAAAGGGGGGAGAAAGGCCGGTGTGAATGGAAAAGGGGGGAGAAAGGCACGGTGTGAATGGAAAAGGGAGGGGGAGAAAGGCACGGTGTGAATGGAAAAGGGAGGGGGAGAAAGGCACGGTGTGAATGGAAAAGGGAGGGGGGAAGGCACAGTGTGAATGGAAAAAGGGGGGGAGAAAGGCAGTGTGTGAATGGAAAAAGGGGGGGCGGGAGAAAGGCACAGTGTGAATGGAAAAAGGGGGGGGGAGAAAGGCACAGTGTGAATGGAAAAAGGGAGGGGGGAAGGCACAGTGTGAATGGAAAAAGGGAGGGGGGAAGGCACAGTGTGAATGGAAAAGGGAGGGGGGAAGGCACAGTGTGAATGGAAAAGGGAGGGAGAAAGGCACAGTGTGAATGGAATAGAGGGGGGAGAAAGGCACAGTAATGTGTGTGATGGCACAGGGGCCTTGTGACAACATAGTGTGTGAGGCAATTGATGGCTAATTAATGGGTGCTATTTTGTAAGTGGGGCAATTTATTAGTGGGGACCATTAATTTAAGATGGGATAGTTTTGGGGCTATTGAATGTGGGGTGAGTTTGGGGAGAATGAGGTCTCTTTATTAAATGTGACTATAAATTATTTAATGGCAGTGATATTTGCGGGAAATAGGTATATTTATTAAATGGGAATACTATTATTTTAATGTTTGGGCTGGAGGAAGGCCTAATTATTACTTGTGGGTTCTATTGATTTATTGCTGGGGCTGGTTTGAATTTTCTAAATGTACCCATTTTTCCCCCTAACTAGGGCCCTCAACATTCCAGGATCCAAACAAGCTACAACTAAAGAAAGCAGCAGCCACTGGTGGTGAAAGTGACAAGAACAGGTAGGAGAGAGCAGGACAGTGTGTGAAATGTAGTGATTCTAGTGGGGCAATCCCAATTTTTGGTGAGTGTTCTGCCCAATGTAAGGGGCAGGCCAAGATTGTTAAGTCTTTATATACACACTGCATTGTTTATATATTACACTATGATGCTAGATGTCCTGAAAGTCAGGAGTGCACAACAATGCAGGTTTTTTTCTGTAGGAGGGTGGCCTAGCGTTTTTTTACCTGCTAGCCACGCCCCAGTGATGCATAGCCATGCCCCCAATTGTATGAATACACCCACAGCTACTTTTGCGCCGCAATTGTTTTTCATGCTCAACTATAAGAGGGGTCCCATGAAGTTGTTTTACTGGGGCCCTGAATTCCTCTTGGCAGCCCTGCTCATTATAGTCCAGAGTTTTAATTATATCACAAACCTCTGCTAATCTTGGAGGCAAGAAATTTCTTACTTAAGTCTCCTGGACAAAACCATGTTGAAATGCAAGGGGTGAAAATTACTTTTCTATTTTGCACATAAGATAAATACTGGCTGTTTTTTATGTAGCACACAAATACTTGATAGCTTATTTGTACACTGAATTTTAAAGTTGATATTTGTGTGCTACACGAAAAAACAGCCAGTATTTATTTTATGTGCAAAATAGAAAAGTAATTTTCACCCCTTGCATTTCAACGTGGTTTTGTCCAGGAGACTTAAGTAAGAGATTTCTTGCCTAAGTTCCTTAATTAATCAGGCCCTTAGCCCTAAATCCCTGGATTTTCCTATTATGACTTTCCAAAGCCCTTCCGCCCTTAAAATCGTATGCAGTAGTAAGTGACATTTGCATTAGAAAATGAATTGCATGCACTTGGGTTCACTGGTATATAGTCCGGTTCTAAGCACGTGCAGAGCAATTTTATGCGAATACGTCGGGTATTGGCATTTACATTCCTTAATGAATCAGGCTGATAATTTTTCTAATTGTTTGGACTCCAATTATTCACCAACAGAGTCTGAACAGAGAGGGCTATAAATACAATAAAAAATATTAATACATACTCCATATTAATGAAAAAACAAAACAAAGGGAAATGTTTGCAATTGAATTGATGGACAAATAAAATGGAGACGAATCTTTGGAATAATTTTTTGCAAACATTTGTATCATGAGTTAAAATCTCAACATTATTTATATTAAAAACTTTGCCAATCTATTACCTGTTTATGGGATCTTTTTGTTCAAATAAAAAAAATGTTTCTTTAATATAAAATGAAATATGATGCAGTTATGCAAAATATGGGAAAGGAGAACCTTCACTTTTTATAATTAAGAGTTGATTGTATAAAGCATTTCTTTCTCTCTATTCTTTTCGCAATAACTATATCTTAATAGAACATTATTTCGCTGTAATATTGAAATGGAAATGAGACTATTGTAAAATAATTATAATAAATTAATAAATTTGAGAACTAACAGAAGTTGGGTTAAATTTATATCGAAATGACTAGGACTCAAAGTCTCTCAGAGTAGAAATACTTATTTTTATCTAGTTTGCTTCCAGTGTATAATAAGTATTTGGAGAGCCTTCCTCCCCTTTGTTCTCTAGAACAAAGCAAGTTTGCAAGCCATAGATTTCTTCAAATTTTATTGGATTGTACAGTTGCCAAGATTGGGAAGCACCTTGCCTGAGTGTGTGAACAAAAACTGGAAGTTTATTAAAATGCTTACAGTTGATTACATAAGGTTAAGACTAAGGTGTATCGGTTATCTCCTAAATAATGTAATAAAAGACACCACACCGACTTGTTGGCAAATAACTCTCATTTAAATTAAACCATAACTGCTATGGTGACGGGAGAGCACTGTACTCGACCTTTCCCATCGATAAGTGCACACTCTTTCTTAAACTTAATGGGACATCCATCCCCAGGCATCCCTGTACCCGCACCCCTCTGGGCTAAACATAATGCACCGCCAGTCAGCCCAAATGAGCTGCAATTGCACTGAACCTAAGCTGACTCTTTGAAGGGCACGAGTTCCAAATGTCTGACTACCATGAATGTGTGCTTTTGCCACTTTGCTTATCCTGTACAGGGCTTACCTGCCACGCTAGGTTCCCTCCTGAACATAGGTCCGCCACCATACTACCACTTAACCAATTTGTCTAACACCCTATAAATCTCTGCTATAAAGATACCTAACCCTTCATCCGCCTGTAGAGGCCCACATTCTGAAATCTAATTCCTGGTTGCCCAATTCGCCGTCCGCCAATTAACCGTATTCACCTACAGGCACGGTCCGTCATTATTCCGTCTAGAAAAAATATCCACATTAGCTATGGAACTATGTCGGACCAGGGTAGAAACCATTCAGGCCAGGAGGCATACACCCATGATAGTTCGGACAATATTGCTAGGCCTAACTCTATAGATTTGACATTGCCAAAATCATTTCCACCCAGATGTTTAACCAGAATATGGGGAACCCAACTTTCCGCTATTTTCTGGACAGTAGTCCTTTAAAACTTGGCCACCTCATTCACTTCCATCGCAACTAAGATACCACTAATGAGCAGGGGAATGCAGCTGTATTACCAGCTGTTCGGTGCAAAGCAGCCCAAAGCATATTGAGTGACCCAGTACCCAGATCCATGCACTATAATGCAGCAAAAACCACACCATTAAAGCACCACACAGCAACATAGCAATCCCATAGTCTGTTGTACATGGAAGCCACTGCACAACGAGACAAGACCCACTCCAAGGAGAAGGAAAAATTGAGCGAGATAAGTAGGAAAATGAAAAAAAGAAGGATATGAAAATTGAGAAGAAGAGGACGGGCGACACAGGCGAAGGTAAAACTGTCAAAACCTTGTGGTACCAATAGACAGTCAGGTCCACTTTTATAGGGAAAATCCAGAGAAATCTATGCACCCAAGAGCAGAAAGCAACAAAGTCCTGAGTCAACCCATTAATAGTAGGATAAGAAAAGTTCAAGACAGGAGGGAGGGCATCACATATCGATGGTATGCAGTAGACTTCCATCCGCCTAACTCCTGAATATATGGGCCTGACTCCCCATCCACAGCTGCAGACATAGCTGCACCTATTCTAAATGAACGTGCGCCAAATCGCTTACTATTCAATCACAAGGCGTCTAGCGTGCCTTTGAAGATTACTGTAAACTGGTACTGCTTGGGGAGGGTCCATGACAACGCCCAACCATGGCAATGCATCCTTTGACCTCAGTCCAGAAAAGCCAGTGACAACTTGCATCAGGCAAACCGAGCAACCGTGCCGAGGCGACCGTGTAATCTACTTCCCCTTTCCCAGCTGATCGGTCTTGGACCGCTGCACGATAGTGAATGAGGGGATAGAACAACGACTTTAGCATTGGCTAATGAGGATTTTGACGGGCTTCTTATTCCGGCCTCACAATCTGCCAGACATAAGCGGGACAGTGAGAACCGTTGAGAGAAATCTGTCCCAATTACCCCTAGACAGAGCATCTGCCAGACTAGTTTCAATGCCAGACACATGCAAAGAACTAAAGGAGATGTCATATGACAGGCAGTGCAACATCAGTCTTTGGATGCCCATAGCTCTAATGCAACTATGATGGAAAACCGTTTCAGCAGCACCACATTAGCCGTCCAACTGGAACAGACCCAATCACCTGCCCAGCGTGACATACACCAGCCAACAGTGAAGTAGGCCCGGAGCCCCACTGAACCTGCGGCATCCCTAAATAACTGTAACTCCCATCTGGGAATAAGGGTCAGGCCAGACACGGACATCGATGAAAGCCTGGAGAAACAGTTTCTATACCCGCAAGTCTCTCCTAATCTCTTGGGACACAGGTATATGACCATGAGGCCGGGAGAAACTGGTGGTCGCCCTCTCCAGCTTTCGGCAAAAAAAATTTTGCCCGTCGGTATAACCCTACAAGCATAATTAAACAAGCACCGCAGAGATTGCTTCCTTCAGCCGTATCTTTGGGGACTGTAGCTCAGTGCAGATCCTTGACACCATGTACAAACTGAGGTGCAAGAGGGAGTTGCCCACATTTTATTGTCATTCATTGTCTATAAAATGTTGGCAACCCCCTCTTGCACCCCAGTTTGTACATGGTGAGTGCAGAGGATCTATGTCTTTGTTTATACAATGTAAGTCCCATGACTCTGCACCCCATTTTCTACATTCTTTACATTTATTAATTCCAACTTGTGTCAGGTGAGTCCCAGGTGGCCCATGACTGCTAGTGCTTGGGAAAGTCTTGCCTTTAAAAGCTGTGTGCAGGTAAGCCTTAAGCCCAGATAAAATAGCATAGCATTTGATCATGTTAGGACTGACCAGAAGGGGAAGACTTTGGCCTCAGTTGGTCAGCTTAACATATATTGCAATATGTGGAACTAACATTCCCTGTTTTTAATATAGAACAGCACTTGGTATAGCATTAATTATGTGTTTGGAGAGTGCAGAGTATCCCTGTTTTCTTGTATATGTATATATATATATATATATATATATATATATATATATATATCAGGCATTGATTAAATATTATTTTTTGAATACGTATACTGTAGCAATTTGAAATTCTACATTTACCCTGAGAACTGCATTCTTAGCTGAATATGCCATCTGTTCGGTATCTTATCCAGCTCAACTAAAACATCTTGGGAGAGTAGCCAGTGCATATTGGCTCTGCACATGAATTAAAAAGGAACGAAAAGGGGGGAAGAATTTGCAAACTTTTTCTTGGTAAAATAGGCAGGGTTTGGTGAGAGATGTATTGCGACTAAATTGTAATGTGCAAAGTTGCACTTCATGCCTGAAAATATGGATACCCCTTCTGATTAGTGTGTTTGGCCATTTCAGTCACACTCATTGCTAAATTGTACATAAAATCAGGCATACGGTCATGCAATGTCCATAGTAAATGTTAGCAGTAGAATGGATTATACTGAAGAGCCCAGAGCACTGTCATAGGATGGCATTTTTCCAAGAAGTTAGTTTGTCAAATATCTGTCCTGCTAGAGATGCCCATGTGCTTGGGTATCCAGCATGAAAACCATGGAGAATAGTTGTAAATGCAAATAAAGTGTCTTTATTCTGAACACCAGTCACACAGGTTATAACCAAATGGAGTCAATTGTAATACAGCTATCACAAGTCCATAGGTACAACAGGTAATGCAGTGAAGATATATTTGCAGACAGGAACAAAAGCACTTTATAATGCTGGTTTCCAGGATTAGCCATACTTACCAACTTTGAAGATTTGTTTTCCGGGAGCCTGTAATGGGAGGTGGGCGTGACGGGGCCGGGGCTCCAAAATGCGCGTCATTTTGGACCCCGGGAATAGCGGCGTTTGGGAGCTAATTCTGCCCACTTCACAAGGAAGTGGGGCACTTCCTAGTGAAGTGGGTGGAATTTGGGAGATTGCCACACTCACCTGGGAGTCCAGGAGACTCTCGCAAAATGCGGGAGTCTCCCGGACATTCCGGGAGAGTTGGCAAGTATGGGATTAGCAGATGAGCTGGAGACCTGGCACAATAGGTGAAGTGCAGGTTCAGGTTACCAGACTTAGCAGATGAAGTGCAGTCACAAGGAGACTGTATTACTAGGTTAGTTAGGAGGCACGAGGCACAGGTTAGCCAGAGGCAAGAGTCACTGGATGAGCCATGGGAGAATCAAGCAAAAGGAGGATTAGGCAAGCCAGGAGTCAGGAGCCGGTAGAGCAACAATATACCAGGGAATAAGTAGGATCAAGGTCAAATGAAGATGGCGTCTGGGTCACAAGAGTAGGTGCAGGATGATGGAAAAAAAACAGGAGGCAAAGGCCAGTGAGAAGCTAGGATCCAAAGGAGTATAACAGAAACCAACAACAGAGACAAAGACAAACGAACTGGCACTAGTGTGTTGGAAAATGCAGTCTAATAAAGGCCAGATGCAAGTGATCATGATCCAGCTCAGAGAATGAGGGCTTAACCCCTTGTAAACAAGAAGAAACTGTCCAGGTATAACAGCAGCAGCTCTGGTAGCACAGAGGCACCTCAGGCAAAAATTCAGACAAAGAACAGAGTCCTAACACCATGTGAGCGTTGTTATTGTAAGGTAGAAACGTCTGCCACGAATCAGTAGGCCACACAAGCTCACAGAACAAGATCATTGTGTGCTTAAGTGCATATAAAAAATGTTTGTACTCAGCAGGGGCTGGTTGGCAGACTGTAGCCCCTCTTCACACTGTCTCCCTGAATAAACACAATTATATACTTACCTTCTGTATTGTTCTCTTCTGCAGCTGCTCTTTTTAGAGCAGCTCCTCACTGACAGTGTTGGAACGTGGTGATGATGTCACACCCGACAGTCAGTGAGAAGAAGAAACAGGAAATTGGGGGTCAATCTGTGACACCCTGGCTCATCTGCACGGTTTTGATCATTCACATCCAGTAATTTGGTGCTACAGTATTCCCTACTGTATGGCGCTGCGAGCACTGTGGCGCCTTACAAAGCTATGATAATAGTAATAATAATAATAATAATAATGGATGACGTGGCCACATTGAGTAGTATGTGATGCGCCTGCCTATGCATGGATTGCATAGGCTACTTGCAACGCTTTCCCACTGGACAGCCAGGCATCCCAAAATACATTTTTTTTTTAAATCTCTTTATTTTTGCAAAAACATGAGATCCAAAAAGTAGATTATAAAAAAAGTTGAGGTAGAGGACTCAAGACATATCGATAAAAATATAGAAAGTTAGTACCAATCATGACAGAAATTATTACAGATATTTTTTTGTTATGTTTTAACAAAGAATTAACCTATAAAAAAAATTAAAAATGTAAATTAAACTAAAAGGTTGATCCAATCCACCTATAAACAATAAAGGACTCTACTACTGTGGAACTCCATATCGTTGCTGTTTCTTTTTCTAATTTTTTCTTTTTTTTAAAAAAAAAAAAAGGAAAAGAAGATAGAAAAATAATGGAAGATGGAAAGAAAGGGAAAGGGTAAAGGGGTAAATCTTCTGAATATATCTGAAGGAATTTTTTTTTTCAGGTGGCGGGCATTGTTGCTTGATGGTAGGAGTACCAAAAGTCCCATACCTTGTGAAAATTTAGAATTTTGTCGTGAAGAAGACTGGTAATATATTCCATTAAGGCCATGTACCACACACGAGAGACTACACTATGAAGGCATGAAGGGTGAGGGGATTTCCACTCTTTCGCTATCTGCAGGCGAGTAGCGGCACAGATATGTTGGACAAGTCTGTCTCCCTGTTTATTTAGATCTTTGACACGTGAACATAGCAGCATGACCATTGGTTCGGGCAACACCTCGATGTGTAAAATTCTTGTTATTAGGTCAGCAACCTGCGACCATAGATTACGAATACTAGGACACACCCACCTCTCCACAACCTCTCCAACATAGATCTGAGGTACCAGGATATATTATGTGCAGTCTTGCAGGCACAAGATACCATCTAGTGTATACTTTAAATGTGTTCTCTTGTATTGAGGTATTGATGGAGATTTTAGAAATTCGCATCCTAAGCCGGGACCATCCCTCCTGATCCAAGACCCTACCAGTGTTCTGAAGCCAAGCCTCCTCAAAGGATTCAGTAAGATCAGACTCTGGACCCAGGAAACAGTGATAAACCAATGATATCAATCCCTGAGCACCTGTACTATTCATACAACTCCTCTCGAAAAGGTGTAGGTTTACGTAATTTAGAGGATCTGCAGAGTGATTGTATGAAGCCTCTGATTTGTATGTAAGCAAATTGCAAGGACGAAGGAAGGCCCTTTTTCTCTCTGATATCTGGAAAAGTCTATGGAACAAATTGATTTCTGGGGAGCCAGGGTAGCGAGTGCAAGTTATGATTCGGTGTATGAGCATTCTCCAGGTCGACCCATCTCTTAATCCCCAGAGCAGACTTCCAGGAAATGATATGGCTAAGGTTAACTGCATGATAATACCGCTCAAATAACGGTAAACCGTATCCCCCTGACTGAGTGGATTTAGCCAAACAGGACCTTTTTAAGTCTCGACTTTTTACCTTGCCAGATGAATTTGCCACAAAGAGCTTGTAAATTCGCTAGATAGGTGCTTGGGATTGGTATGGGTAATGTCTGAAAAAGGTATAAGACTCTGGGCAAAAAGTTCATCTTTATCGCGTTAATTCTACCGAACCAGGATACAAAGAGCGAGTCCCACTTTGTCAGGTCCCTTTTTACTGAGTCTAAAATGGGAGTATAATTAGAATGGAAAAGCTGTTTATATTCTTTTGTGATCTGGACCCCCAAATAGTGCACCGCCTAAGGGCGCCATTGAAAGTCGAACGAGGATTTGAGTATAACTTTAGTGACTCTGGGGGCTTGAAGCGAAAGGGCTTCTGATTTAGAGTTATTTATTTTATGGTCTGATAAGAAATCATATTCCTTAAGTTCCTCAAGAAGATTTGGAAGCGAAATAAGGGGGTTTGAGAGTGTTAATAGTACGTCATCGGCGAATAACGAAATTTTAAAGTGACGGGGGCCAATTCGTATCCCTGACATGTCTGGGTTTCGTCTGATAGCTGCAGTCAAAGGTTCTATGCATAGGGCATACAGCAGGGGAGATAAGGGACACCCTTGTCTGGTGCCGTTGCCTAAAGAGAAAGCCTGGGACTGAAGCCCATTGGTCAAAACCGAAGAGAAAGGGCAGTGGTATAGGGCCTGGATGGCCGATAGGAAGGCCCCATTTAAGCCGAAGTGACTTAACGTGCTAAACATGAAAGGCCAAGAGAGTCTGTCAAAGGCCTTTTCGGCATCTAGTGCTAGGACAACAGATGGAATCTTATTCTGATTAACATGGGCAATAATATCTATTGTGCGTCTAGTGTTATCTAGAGCCTGCCTAGTGGGGACAAAACCCACTTGGTCTGGGAAGACTAAAGTTGGCATATAGTCGTTTAAATGATTCGCCAATATTTTGGTGAAAAGTTTAATGTCTGCATTGATTAATGAGATTGGGCGATAACTAGGGCAACATGTAGGGTCTTTATTTGGCTTAGGGATCACCACTATGGTGGAACGGGTGGATTCAGCATGAAATTTGCTCCCCATGAGAATATAGTTAAACAGCTAGGTCAGATGGGGCACCAATTCTTTGGAGAATGTTTTGTAGTATAACATCATGAAGCCATCGGGACTTAGAATTCTTTTGTGATTTTAATGCCAATACTACTTCTTCACTAGAAATAGCCTCGTTAAGGGTAGAAGCCTGAAGGGAGGTTAGCGAGGGTAATGAACATTTGTCCAAGTAAGTATTGATAGTTTGAGGAGAAGCTCTGGGGGAGGTTTGGTCCTTATGGAGGTTGTACAAGTTTTCATAGTAGCTATGAAAGGTTTTATTTATGATCCTAGGGTCATAAGATAAATCCTCCTTTTTATTTCTAATTGAGTTGATCATTTGAGAGCCCTGCTTGGCTCTTAATCTCCTGGCCAGGAGCGTATCAGCCTTGTTCCCTTTCTCGAAAAAAGTTTGATTAAGCCATCTAAGCTGGCATTCTGTTCTCTCTGCGAGAATCGACTGAATTTCGCCTCTAGTTTTTTGTATCTCTTGCAAAACTGAATGGGTACTAGACTCCTTATGTATTGGTTCTAGATGTTTAAGCTGGAGTGTAAGTTAATTGAGAGTCTCATTACGTTCTTTTTTTCTGCGAGAGGCAAACTGGATGATATCTCCCCATATGACCGCCTTGTGAGCTTCCCAAATAGTGGGCTATCTGGACTTCTGGATTTGAGTTGGTTTCAAAATATTTTGTGATGGAGTCAAATATTAGATCTTTGAACCCAGGGAGTTTAAGAAGAGTCTCGTTAAATTACCAAGAGGCTCTGAATAGAATGATCTGACAACGTATTAGAAACTATATCGGCCTTTTTTATATGTTGGAAGATATTTGTACAACCCATGAACATATCAATCCGTGAATAAGTTTGATTGGGAAAAGAGTAAAACGAGTAAAACGTATAGTCCCTTGATGAGGGGTATTACGCTCTCCAGATCTCAAATAGGCCAGCCTCAGTAACCTGTTTTTGCAGATGTTTTGTAGGTGAGGATGGGGGAAGAGGAGTGTCTAGAAGCAGATCTATCTAAAAGGGGGGACATGACAGTATTAAAGTCGCCTCCAAGTAAAAGCAGACCCTTACGAAATTGATGTAATTCTGAGAAAAAGTGTGTGAAGAAGGTTGTCTGACCGGTATTTGGAGCATAAATGTTAGTACAGGTTATGTACCAGATAAGAATAGGAACCGGCCTTCAGGGTCGTCCTTAACCTCTGACATGACAAATGGCACTGAATTGCGAAGAAGAATGGCAACTCCATTTTTCTTTGAAGGGTGAGAGGAATAATAGGCATTGGAGTATCTTCTTGAGGTCAAGGAGGGATGGCCGCCAGCCCTGAAATGAGTTTCCTGCAGTAAAATGATATCACCATTAAGTTTGTGTATCGTATGGAATAACATGGAGCGCTTTTGAGGTGTGTTAAGCCCTTTAACATTGAGGGAGAGTGATGTAAAGGCCATGATCAGTATTCTAGGGAGGAATACCAAGAAATAGAGAAATAGTCTCCAAAGCTACAATACCAAAGGGGTAAAGAGGTAGGAAATGAGGAGGGGGGGGGGGAAAGAAAGTAAAGGAAAGAAAAAAATGTATGAGTAACTAGAGAAGAAAGGCAAGGGAAGTAGGTTCAAGCCTCAGAGGCCGAGGTGAAACCTACTAGGATAGTGCCCAAAAAACCTATGTAAGCCAAAAAACTAGGCAAAATATGCCTACTCTAATGACTAAACTAAGACACAGAGTTCGGGAATACGTAAAATATATAAACTTCAAGATAAACGTTTAAGTAAATCCCACTGTATATGGGTGCGCGGATAGGACAGAAAGTGTTCCCCGCCTGTCTGTGTATAAAACAGTAGAATTAAGCATCAGTTAAACATGTAACAAGTAACATCTAAATCTAAGGTGTTCAAGAAACCAACATGAATATATTAATATTTGTTAAGAAATTAAGACAATATATAAACATTTGAAGAGTGAGACAAGACAAAAAATAAAAGCACAGTGTTACTTCAAGTATTCACAATCAAATAGACAACTTTACAAATCAAGGAGGTCATTGCGAAGAGCTCTGGGATTCTCCTCCCGCGATCCTGTCCAGATGGAATAGATGGAGCCTGTGAAGTAAGTCTTTTCCTTCTTTAAGGGTGCGAATCGACTCCTGACGGCACTCCACTCCCATTATCAGGCAAAAAGGAATCCCCCAGCGATATGTGTAGCCATTCTCTCTGAGGATGCTTGTTACCTCCCTGAGATACCGCCTCTTGGCTATCGTTGAGGGAGCGAGGTCTTGGAATATTTGAATACGGGTCCCTTCGAAGAGAGTGTAGGAGGAATTCCTGACTGCATTGGATATGAGTTCTTTGGTCTTGCAGGATAATAATCGCAAAATCAGGTCCTGAGGGGGATCAGTATCCTTCGGCCGAGGTACCGAGCCCTATGTACCCGTTCGATCTCCATCGGGTAATTGGATAATGCGGAGTTCAGAGAGGAGAAGAATCTGGTCACGTATCCCTTCAAATTTTTAGGTTCGACTGATTCAGGGATATTGTGTAGTCTGAGATTATTGCGGCGCTCCCTGTTCTCCACATCCTCCAGCTTATCTCTCATGAAGTTGTTTTCTTTTAGTAGGAAATCCAGATCCTTTGAGGCTTCATTTTGAAAGGTGAATGACGACTCCATTTTGTTTTCCAGAACCGAGGTTCTCTTGGAAATTACAACCATTTCTGCTTTCTGAAGATCCACGGAGAAAGCGTTGGTGCGCTCCACAATTAGGTTCCGTAGTTCAGCAAAGTCTGCCTTGGTTGAGGGGATGGTTGTGGTTGGAGGGTCCTGTTCGCCAGGGGTCCCCAAGGGTGAATGAGGAGGGGATGAAGTAGGAGCTTTGTCTTGGCGGGAGAAATGTTGAGTGATCTCTCCTGTCGTACCCCTGCAACCTCTTCCTGCAGATTTATTCATGTTGGATGCAAACTCGCTAAGGAGCTGTACACTGATGTTTGAGTATGGAGCAGATGGATGGGGGACAGATCCACGTGGTCTAGGTGGACATAACTCCGATCTCCACTATAGCAAAGTTTCCGATCACAAGTATGTCAGAACTTGATACTTGGAGAGTCAATGGTATGTCGGGAAGATAGTAAATATAAATAATTGCTGCAGCAGTGTGTAGTAGTTGTAATGAATTTCAGTGGCCACTAGAGGGCAATATAGCTCCACAGTGAAACAAAACAGAACAGAGCAGCTGCTTATTAGATGGCCAGGCAGATGAGGCCAGTGGCCATTTGGTATGCAACTCCAAAGGAGGGTAAATAGGGCCACAGACACCAAAGGGGTAGTGAAAGGGCAGTTGACACCTCTACAGGAGCCTCACCGTGCAGCTGGGCAGAAGAGATATATTGGGTAGTACTACTCACTGTGCTGCGGCCCATCAGGGGTCCTCCAGATAATGTACTCTCCCGGAGAGGGAGGAAGGCGGTAGGTAGGGTGCACAATGGCGGACGATGTCCCTGGTCAGCAAGGTCCCGGCCCTCCACAGGCACCACTCGGCTTCTTATAATGTAAGTCCTGAAGGTAGGGGGACACGTGGAGCCATTACTGGTGCTCAGTTGCAGGCAGTAGGGAGGAGCCCGGTGAATGAGCTGAAAACGGCAGCAAAGACAGCCCGGAGTTGAGGCTATGGCTTCAGATGGAGACAAGTTGCTCCAGAATGGATATCCCCGCCTCTGAGGACCGGCTTAGGCTGCAGATTTTCGGGCAGCGATACCGCACTTCCATTAGGCTCCGCCCCCCACCGGAAGTTAGGGGTGGGGGCGGAGATCTCCTATTACCACAGTCCGGGGATGTCACCGGAAGTGAGCCCAAATACCGCTGGCCAGAACGGGTCCCAGCCGGGACCGGATCCGAGACACAGTACCTCCGCGACTGACCACAGACCAGACCCTCCACGCGGCGGTAATGATCAGCCGCACGTCAGACACACAGCCAGGGTACCCAGGTACGGGGTGGTACACAGCGGTGGAGAGGCCCACAGAGCCAAAAGGTGTCCCGGGGGGTATGCTGCTCAGGAACAGCCAGCCAGTCGAGGGGGGAGGCGGCGGGTGAAATCAGCGCTGGCCCAACCTCGATCAGGCATGCATGCAATTCCGCTCTGAGGGCTCTCCTGAGAGGCTCTATCGGTCCTCTGTCGCTTCCTCTTACTAATAAGATGTTTTTTATCGTAGGGCATAGACAGCAGAGGGTCTTTTTCCCACAATTTAGAGGCTTAATAGACGGAGCTCCAGGAAAACATGTCCATCCAGTATGGCCTCCAAGCCACGCCCCCCCCAAAATACATTTTAATTGTTTGACCTTCATGGCATATGCCCTCTGACCCCTGGCCCAGTCTGCCTCTGGTCCTCAGTTGCAACACTCATTACAAAGTTCCAAGCTGTTCCAAGCTGTCTCTGGAAGCAACGTCAGCCGAAGAACTGTTCGTTGGAAGCTTCATGGATTGGGTTTCCATATCTGAGCAGCCACACAAGAGCCTTGGATCACCATGAGCAATGCCAAACATTTACTGGAGTGGTGTAATGCACACCGTCCTTGAAATCTAAGCACTGGATACAGGTTCTCTGGAGTCATGAATCACACTATATCATCTGGCAATATGATTTACCATTTGGGTCTGGTGGATGCGAAAAGGTTGCTTCCTGCCAAATGTTAAGTTCGGTGGAGGATGAATAATGTTCCTGGGCTGTGTTTTTTGGTTTGGCCTGGATCCCTAAGTTCCAGTGTAGGGAAATCAAAGATGACATTTTAGATTGTGTGCTTTCAACTTTGTGGCAACAGTTTGGGGGAAGATCTTTTCCTGTCTCGGCATGACAATAAACCTGAGCACAAAGCGAGGTCCATCAAAAAATATTTTCCTTAGTTTGGCGTGGATGACCTTGACTGGCCTGACCTCAGCCCCATTGAACACTTTTGTAATTAATTGGAATACCAACTTCAAGCCAGGCCTTATTGCCCAACAATAGTGTCTGACCTAACTAATGATTGGATGCGAATCCCTGCAGCCATATTCCAAAATCTATTAGAAAGCCTTACCAGAAGAGTGGAGGCTGTCATAGCAGCAAAGGGGGAACAACTGCACATTAATGTCCATGGTTATGAAATTAGATGTTCAACATGCATATATCATCATCATTTATGTAGCGCCAGCAAATTCCGTAGCTGGGAACAAACTCTGTAATAAAACAATACTGCGTAATACAGTCAGAGAGGTAATAAGGCCCTGCTTGCAAGCATACAATCTATGGTACAATGATAGTTTGATACATGAGATTAAGTGCTACATATTGCATACTGGTCCAGCCAAATTGCAATGGTAAAAAGTGCTGAGGGGACTATATGATCCAATCACACAGCAATGTTGGTCAGGGGGTCAGAGGGTTGTTATCTTGCGTGAACTGTGTAAAGGGTGGTGGTAGGGTAACCTAGTGAGGTTAATTGTTGTAAAATTACCAGAAGAGGTTGGTTTTCAGAGAACACTTGAAGATTCGCCCAAAAGAAGTCCTGTAATAGGAGATGTCGATATGATGTAGTTCTAAAGATAACGTCATGAAAGATATTTTGAGAAAAGTGAGGAGCTGTAAGGTGAAATGTTGTTGATGGCCTTGTATGATAATAGAAGTATTTTATATATAATTCGGTTAAAAACAGGCAAAGTGGCTCAGCAGAGGAAGAACAGTTTTTCAATCTAGCCTCTGCATGCAAAATAGATTTGTAGGGGTAAGAATCTGATTAGGAGAAGACCAGTAAGGAGAGAATTGCAATACACAATGCTGGAGATAAGTGCACGAATTTAAGTTTTTGCAGTGTCTTGTACGTATACTGGAAATGTTTTTTAGATGTGTGCAACATAATTTAAATATAGATTCTATATTATGAACAAAGGATTGTTCAGAGTCAAGGATCACAGCTAGGCAGCAAGCTTACAAGGGGGGATTTATGGTCATGTTCTCAACATAAATATAAATGTTAGGTAGGTAGCGTCTGTTGGTGGCTGGGAATATTATTAACTCTATTTTTGAAAGATTGAGTTTCAGTTGGCGAGAGGACATCCAAGATGAAATGGCAGAAAAACAGTCAGTAACGCGTGACAACACAGATTAGGAGAGCATAGATAAATGTGGGTATTAACAGCATAGAGATGACTGAGATCCAAAGGAGTTTTTTTTCCCAAGAGAAGTGGTATAGAGAACAGCAGAGGACCTAATACTGAGCCTTGTGGTTCTCTAACTGGTAAGGGAAGTGGAGTAAGATGGTTCCAGTAGGTGTTAACATTGAAAGAGCTAATCGATAAGTAGGATGAGATGCAAGATAGGCCAGTGTCTTGAAGACCTAGGGATTGTAGCATTTGAGAAGAGTGGTCAACAGTATGAAATGCAGCAGAGAGATCCAGGAGTATTAGAAGAGAGTAATGGCTTTTAGTTTTAGCAGTGATCAAATCATTGACAA
The DNA here is from genome assembly GCF_038048845.1 of Mixophyes fleayi. Lineage (NCBI taxonomy): Eukaryota > Metazoa > Chordata > Amphibia > Anura > Limnodynastidae > Mixophyes > Mixophyes fleayi. The sequence continues at coordinate 122,986,882 of NC_134406.1, forward strand.
CCCAAGTGTCACAATCTGAAGTGGCCACTAGCTGGTATTGGCGCAACTGGTCAGGGAGGCGTGCACTCTAATGCACCCCCGGTATTCACCAGGGACCCCCACAAGAGAGTTTGGGTATCACTGCAAGAGTGTTTGTAGGTTGTGGTTCCCCGAGACAGTCACCAGTTTAGTGACCGAAATAGACAGGAGTAGTCAAACAAACCAAGGTCAGAACCAGCCAGACAACGAAGTACACAGGGGAATTCCATAGGATAGTCGGGTTGAGCCAGGAGTCAAAACCAGAGCTAGCAATATGGTACCAAATCACAGTCCAAAAGAGAAGTCAAAGGAGCAAGTCGTGTCAAAACAAAAATGCAGGTTCAGGTAACAATTACAATACAGGAAATACTGGAACTGCTTAGTGAACCAATACTCTGGCACACTAAGGTCAGCCCTGGTTGGGCAGGAATAGTTTTGGTGGTCAGAGCTAGGGAAATGTCCAAGTGCTACTGCGCATGCGCGCACAGGGCATCAGCAGAAAATAATGAAATGTTGTGAAGAGACAAGCAGCCATCCCTGGCACCTAGGGGACGAGGCCTGACACCTAATCAATGCAGTGGAGTGTTGAGAACGAAAGCCTGATTGAAGAGGATCAGATAGTTTGTTTGTGGAAAGAAGCATGTGACGAGTGTAGGTAATTCTCTTTAGAAGCTTGAAGGGGCATGGGAGCTGACAGATGGGATAGTAATTTGAGAGAGTGTTCAGGTGAGTTTTTTGTTTTTTCAGAATAGGAGTGTCACGGCTCTGAGGTTTTTTGCAGACTCCCTGCCTCACTATCGAGGATGGTGGAGGCTGAATACAATAATATTCACAGGATAAGTTCACGGCTTACAAGCATCAATAATGACACAAGAGAAAGTAGTAGTGCTGCAACGTAGTGTATTGAATATTGGTAAAATAGGAATAAATATTATATATATATATATATATATATTGGCAGAGATGAATACACAGCAATTCGTAGTAATGCAGACAAAATTCACATATGCTTCTTCATAGTCGGTAACCCTTGGCAACAGCATGAGATGAGATGATATACAGTTCAACGCAGTGATGATAACCAAGAATACTAGGATCCAATAGAGAACCACACAGCAGATGAATGTTAGTCACTGGTACAGCATACAGTCCAGACAGAGTAGTATATAGAACTTAGCTGATCCGAGAGTAGAGATGACTCAACATAGCAGGTGGTTCTGCAATCGCTGATTCTATTTAAGTAAAGAAGTAAGCGTTAAACATCACCCAAGGACTTGGATGAATACTGACACATGCAGTAGAATGTTGCCTAGAAGTAGCAGAGACGTGAGTAGTATCTGAATCATGAGTGGAACTACAGGTAACAGGATTCGTTGTAACTGCAATGGTAAGTTCACTGTAGTATGGAACAACTGAACAGAGACACGCAACTTGAGCCCAAGAACTAGCCACCGGCACAACAAGTAGTTCACAATAACAGTCCAGTAACTGGGTAGCAGCAGAGTAAGGATAACCCATGTCAGACGTGGAACTACAGACGACAGGTAACTTGATAGTAGCTCTAACAGTGAGATGCAGCGATCTTAGCCAGTCTGCAGTAAAGTTGAACCAATAGATAAAGCACAGGTTTAGCGACAACTCACGATACTCGTTAAGCATGCAGATGAATAGCGGAGAGAAGTTCCAGCTTGCACGTGAACAACAGTGAGAAGTTTGCAGCTGAACAGCAGTAGTAGATTCAGCAAGCAGCGTGGAACTACAAGTACCAGGTACAATGGTTGTAGATGCAGAAGTCCAGTACACGAGTAACAGCAATAGTAGATTCAGCAAACAGCGTGGAACTACAAGTACCAGGTATAATGGTTGTAGATGTAGAAGTCAAGTACACAGGTAACAGTAGTAGTAGATTCAGCAAGCAGCATGGAACTACAAGTACCAGGTATAATGGTTGTAGATGTAGAAGTCCAGTACACAGGTAACAGCAGTAGTAGTAGTAGATTCAGCAAGCAGCCTGGACCAAGGCAAACTGAGTAACACGAAGAACAGGCAATGAGCCCATAACCTTGGGAGGTTAATATAGTGATCCAGGACCAATGAGGTTTAGGGAGAGGTCCAGATCACAGTAACTAGGAACACCTGTGAAAGTAATGTCTCTGAAGCAGAAGCAAGCAGAATCATGCTTCTTAAAGGGAAAGTCACAACGCCGGCACCTGACTATGGGATCGGAGTGTGACAAGGAGTGATCACTGTGTGCTTGAATAATGACAAAAAGTTACCAGTAGCGAGAGAGAGATTACAGATTTTATTTAGAGGTGGAATGAGCACAGGAGACAGGGATCTAGTAGGAAGATAAGAAGAGAGTTGATACTTCATCTTCATTTGTGGGATAAAATGAACAGGTGATGTCAGAAGGTGCTTGGAAGGAATGGAGCTGATTGGTTTGTGAGGAAGGTTATACCATTTCAAGTTGGATCTTATCAATCTTGTCCTTGAAGTAGGAAGCAAGATCCTGGGTATTGATGGCAGTTGGAGGGTTTGGGGTGGGAGGATTGAGAAGAAATTTAAATGTATTAATAAGAATACTTTCATTTATTTAGTACCTTCTACAAAATGACAGCTAGAATCTGATTGGTTGCTATAGGCAACATCCCCACTTTTTCAAACCCGCAGCTTAGTAAATCTAGCCCTTGGTGTTAGAAGCCTAAGCAGAGATGGGAGACTTGAAGTATGTTTGTTTAGCAATGTTCAGAGCAATTCGAACCTTGCTAGAGGAAATGCATGATTTCTGATGTATATATCTAATACAGTAAGCCTTAGTGGAGGAAGTCTTTTGTGTATCGTGATGTAGTGAAAATACTTGTTTGGAGTTTTATGACTTTCTTTGGGAATGTGTATTCTGCGACTGTCTGAAGAAAGGACCCATGTTAAACCCATGTTAATCTCATGTTAATTAGGCCTTTTGATGTGTGAGGGTTCAGCACCTGAAAGCACTGGAAGGTTTAATTTGATGTGCTACTAGATTTCCTGTGTCTAAAACCAAGATTTAGGGAATCACAGCAAGTTTTAGGATATCACAGATAAGTGTAAATATTGTTAGCTGTGCCTTGCATGTAAATCCATGTTTGGGTAAACAAATTGCATCCTGATTCTAGGAATAGCTCATACCTCTGGGTGATGACTGACCCTTTGAGGCTGTGTCCAAATATGTATAAAAAGCACTGTCTTGTATTGAAAATTGTTCTTCTTGTTCCATCTGACCTGATCACTGATACCTTCAATCAGTGTGACTGCAAATAAACATAACTTGCTTCAAAGACCTGCTTGAAAACGTCTTTCATGCTGAAAATCCTGTGACCTACAGATTAGACTCAAAATCTAATGCGTTTCCGACTGTCTGAGGTTTGGACCCAGCTTCCCAGCACCACCACTCTGCCCGCTACCCAGCAGCTCTGGCCAGTGTGATAGGCCAGGGGGGATCCATCCACAGCAACCCTGATCTATAGGAAGAGGTCAGGAGTACCAGCCCAGGTACACCGGTAAGGGGGTACATTAGCAGTGTCCGTTATCCAGACAAAACCCAGTTCTGGATGCCGGTAAAGAAGTCCAGTGGTGGCAGCCTTTGTAAACCCCTCATACTGCGGTGAGAGGGCGCATTTGGGATAACAAAAGGAAACGGTGGCAAAGTACACCCAACCAGTTCCCAGCAACAACAGACAGGGTGGCATAGGCGGTTCATCCTGTCACATGTAGTATTTGTGAGGAAATCATTTCAGGTTGAAATACCAACTTTGGTTAGCAATGGTGTTGAAATCACTCATGATGATGGCAGGGATGTCAGAAGGTAAGAAGTGAGGGAGCCATCCAGAAAAATGTTCAAGAAATTGTTGGTGTGGTCCAGGGGTGCAATAGGTAACAACACACATAGAGAACGGATTTCAAATCTGAATATAATTTACTTCGAAAGATGTGAACGTGAGTGACTGGACATTAGTAGAACTGGGAATGTGCACTGGTAGAAATAGTGAAACCCCCACCTCCTTGTCTACCCAGGGGCGGAACTAGACTTTATGTTTAGGGGGTGATTTTGCATAATCACGCCCCTCCTTTACTCTGATTGGCTGGCTCATGTGTAACCCAGCCTTATGCTCGTGCTTGAATCCGCCCCCTCCCGTATTGATCGGCGGCTAGGACCTATTTTAAAGGTAGGCTTTCTGCTGCTGGGGGTGAGGGGATGCCTCGATCGCCCCCCCCCCCTCCTTCCTGGATCCGCCACTCTCTACCTCCAGGTCAGGTGGTGTGGGTGATATGGAGGTCTCCATGTGAAAGAGTAACAAGTGAGGCAGTGTCTCATTGTGTAAGCCATGTTCCTGTAATTGTCAGAAGAATGAATTGTTTGAGAGGAAGAAGTTGTCTATGGAGTTTGTTACAAATGGCGTGCATTGCAAAGGGCACATTTAAAGGGTTTTGGAAGAGACAGGAGAAAAGTGATGTGTTTGAGGTTTGCTGGATGTATGTACTGTAGCGTTCTAATATACTATATATGTATATGAGAAGTGTGGGGACCTGTATTAGGTGATATATCACCAGCTAATAGAAGCAGAGAGAGATAGGAAAGATGATTGTCAGAAGCGGGACCTTTTATTTCCTGGTGACAAGATGAGGCTGCAACAGTTACATTGACAACTAGTCAATTTGTAAAAAGTGTTAAATAGAGATGAGTGGCGTAATGAAGGGGTGATGTAGGCAAAGCTGTGTGTTGCAGCAAGGGTAAATTATAATATAGTTCTAAAGATAATGGCGTGAAAGAAAAGCAATTTGTTAAACATTGGGAGTAAAAGACAAGAAACTGTGGGAAATAAAAAAAAACTACCAATTTGCAATGTCCACTGCAGTTAAAGAAGTGCAGAGTTGGGTTAGAGCAGATGTAGCTTATTTTTGGATGGCTGTTTGTTGAACTGTGTTGGTTAACTGTATTTTCTAAACACTTTGTGAGAGAAACAATTAGTGCAGTGAACACGCGTCTGTCCCCCACTGCGTCTGCCCCTCTAGACTGAATGCAAAGAATATAGTGAGGCTGTTTTCAGGACAAGTTACACCTGTGCTAATTGGTCAGCTGATCAGAGAAGGGGATTGGGCTTTCTTAGGCTAGATGAGGTGCCAGGCCTGTCTATTTTTAGTCTGACTGGTATATAATTTTCTTGTTACACCATATCTCTTTGCTAGCCATTTGGAGGCCAGGGGGTAAATGTGTGAACCATCGGTTTCTGAAAGTGGCCGGAAATCAGCAAGATTACAGGGGAAGATTAAAGCGATGATGGCTTTCAAAGGCAAGTTTGCCTTTAAAAATCATTGCCGCTTCTAATTTCTCCTGCAAAGTCATTGATTTCCGGCAGCTTGCAGAAACCGATGGTTCATACGTTTACCGACAGGTCTGATAACCATGCACAGCCTTTTTTGTAACTATTATTTTAGTTCCTGACAGCTTACATCTTGACTTTAATCCTATACTTCTTGCTCCTTACCTTTTGGCCTATTCCTTACTTCATGTGTCTGATTGATTGGTTCTTCCCTTCTCTTTTCAAGCCGCATTCTCACGCTGACACGATCTCCTTTAGCGTATATTATCCCAAGCATTTGTGGACCTATTGAGACATTCTGGATTGATCCTCACTCAACCTGTACACCATCGTTATCAATTAGAGCTCCAACAGTCATCCTAAGAGACTTGCTCACATCCATACAATCCATCAGTTCACATGGTCCGTTGATCTCCTTTCTGGGTTATTTGGTCAATTTACATATTATTAGTTATACATTGATACACCACCTTAGTCATTTATGGTTATTTCGATGTTCAATATTTGTGATTTTTACTTGTTGTTCTAGTACTATTATTATTTAATTTCTATTCACCTTATTCTCTCATCTTGTGAGCGCAGTTGGGACTTCTATTATCATGTGTCTGATTATCACCTACCAATCTGAACATAAGAATGCACTGATCTGTAAAACTACTTTAATTATCAACTTCTCTTGATCCTCCAGGTGGAGAATTGAGAACAAGTTAGGTGTGGAGGTTGGGAAGTGTATGAGTATCCTACACATACTCTTGGCCCTGGACACTGACCCCTACAGTTCTGCTAGTTAACAAAGATATTTATACCAGGAAATATAATCAATCCTTTAGTGTTTTAATGGGTTTCTCAATAATTGACAGAGGAGTATACTTTATATTGTTTGGACACAAATCTCCATGTCCTCTCCCGTCCAGATGGTCATCTTTTGGATCTGATGTATAAAGCAGGTGTGGATAAATTATTTCACTTTCTCTGAATGGTTTTGGCTTGATTGCATTCAGGGTGGATGAATACCCAGGGCCCAGAAAAATATGGGAGCACCATCCACCCTATGGTACAGCAGGGACAGAAATCCTGATGATACAGGTGCTGAACTGCATGGGGGCCCTGGAAACTCTATCCCACAGCACCTCTCTAATGTGTTTATACTTTTATTTGATTTCTCTTTTTTCCTTAAATACTATGTGAAGTGGGAGGATGGCTTTCTGAGCACCAGCCTTCCCTTCTCCATCGGATATTTCAGCTGCTACCTTGCTGCAGTGTCCTATGGAGAAGGAGCAAGAGGGCTTCATTGCAATGCAGGAGTGTAATAAATGGTGATGTTATGCACCAAGTGTAATTTTAACACTTACTGCATCTGTAAAGTGTCAACTCCCTTATTCTTGCACAGCAAACCCATGCTAACAATAGTTTTCGTAATTGTTTGGATTTATATTGTCAAACACACTTGAACATACTGCAGAATTACTGTATCTGTGTATTACTAAGGTCTAATTTAATGAAATGGTAGGCAGGTTTGGGATGGAGCGTGGTTGGACAATACCATCCATTACAGTAAAAGTTATACTTTATACATATCTTTTATTTGCATTCCATTTTAATGTTCTTTTTGTATATACTTTATCTTCTGACCTTTTTAGTTATATTTTTGTGACCCTTTCCCCCCTATACTGCCTAATGGGTGGTGTCCTTGTTCCTTCAACGACATCTACTATTGAAATACCTTCTTGTCAGCCTCCTGGTTGTAGCTCAGTCTCTCATCTCAGGCTCCTGTGGATAAAGTGGCAAACGGGTGTTTCTGTACATGCAGCTCTGCAAGTGTAGCAGCGTACACTTATAAGTGTTGTAAAAAAAAAAGGCCACTAGACCATTTCTCTGGATGAAAATAAAGTACTTTATTAACATCTTCCAACTTCACACTCCAGCACAGTTCACTGAGTTACGTGACACAAGAGCTGACTTTCTCCCATAGTGGTACTGTCATTCTAACTCTCACTTCTTAGCCTCTTCAATGCTAATGTCACACCAGCTTACTAATTCATACTGGGTACTGTTTCAACTCCTTCCATCATCAGCTACATTAGTACAGTCTCAAGCTTCATGGGTGTTTCTCAGAGCGACCTCCCACACTTGCATTACTCAGTTCTTGCATTCCCTTGTGGTATCCCCGGACCCTCTGCAGCATCACTGGTTTCTCTCTCTTTACATTACTGAGCTTCCGTTTGGAACGCAGACACAGTTGATCACTAAGCACTGCAGCATATACACCCAATTCACTTTAATAGCTATCTCAGCAGTTGTCTTTGTTCAGCAATACTTGAATGAATTATAGACAAAAAGGCTGTAAAACTCAGACTGAAACAAGCCTGACCTGAAGCTCCAGTTTCATACTGGAGGCATAGTCTACTTGTGAAACTTAGCTTTTTAAACACTTTAAGGCAGGGGTGGGCAAACCAGTCCTCAAGGGCCATCAACAGTTCATGTTTTTAGGATTTCTTTAATCATGCACAGCTGAGTTAATCTATTTGGCTGGGTCAGTTATTATCCCAGCTGTTTCTACAGACAGAAATCCTAAAAACATGAACTGTTGTTGGCCCTTGAGGACTGGTTTGCCCACCCCTGCTTTAAGGTCTTGCAAACCTTCACGACTCCCTCCTCATGATATCATATTCACTCACACAAGACTTTTTATAGCTCAAGTGTTGCTTTATTCCTTGATAGTATTTATATATGATTATAGTTGGAAATACATTATTTACTATCTGCTTTGTATGCATAATTTTTAAAATAATAATGGAGCAATCCTGTAATTTTTCTGGTAATTTAATGCATACAACAAGTACATGAATATAAATAATCTTGAATATAAATAACAAAATGTAATATTGTAATATCTAATTCCAGAGTTGCAATAAATACTTGTTTCTTGTTTTTCAGATGTAACATATCTTGATCATGTTGGAACAACACTTTTTCCTGAAAGTCTTCTTCAAAATTTCATGGCTGATTTGTCAGAAAATGTTTATGGTTAGGATAAGTACTTTTTTCTCCAATATCTACCAAAATGAGTTTCTGTGAATTTGAAGGAATATTTAAATTACTGATTTTTTTTCTGTAGCATTTTCTTTTGTGAGCAGTGATTAAGTAACTGTAACTTGCTACTGAGCTTTTATAGCTATTCTGACATAAATGTGTGCATTTATATGGAAACATTTTACAACATCTGCTTTTTAATTGAAAGGATTCTGCAGTGTGAATACCAAGCTATCCTATCTTGAAACCTCTAAGTAGTCGTAAGAAGTGTCCTTTGAAACACATTGATTTTGATGTGCAAAATAGAGAATTTTATCACATGTATTCACTCAATAATGTATTTAATGAAGGAGTTAAACCAATTCTAAGGGTTTTAATATGTACCCTCCAAGTTGACTTTAAAAGACAGTTGCTGTCTCTTGTGTTAATCAATTTGGAAAGCATAAACTGTATAAAAAGAAGTTTTTTAAATTTCTTTCACAAACAGATAGTACAAAAAATAACACACAAAACTTGATTTCATTATACACAAATAGCACCTCCACATCTCTTCTAACCTCAAAACTGCATGGAGGTACAGAAATTTTGGGAAAGTCACAGAAACTTCCAAAAATAACAAAATTACAGAAATTAAACAAACAGTCTGCTTACATATTAGTGTGAATTTATTTAATTGATCCTGTAATAAGTGTGTACTAAAAAGCGGATTTCTACTGGTATTTTATATTTAATATAACACTTATTTTTAGGTTATGGGGAGCCCTATTAATTTTTAAGTGGTTTAAGATCTCCAGGCTAAAACAGTCAATCTTATGACTGGCTGCCACTGATAGACACTGAAGCAGTAGATGTTTCTGTTCACATTGCATCCAATTGCATGAAGCTCTTTATGGCCAGAAATGTCTACTGCCTCAGTTTTCAAAAGTGTATCGCCAGAGATAGTTGTGACAGGATGGACCGCCTATACCATCCTGTCTGTTGTTGCTGGGAACCGGCTGGGATTACTTTGCCACCATCCCCTTTCGTTATTCCAAATACACCCTTCCTGTCACAGTAGGAGGAGCCTGCTGCCACCACTGGACTCCTTTATGACATTCAGAACCATGTTCCTTTTGGGTAACTGTCACTGCTAGTGTCCTCCTGTGCTGGTACACTTGGACTGGTACCCCTAACCACTTACTATAGACCAGGGTGCTGTAGATGGATTCCCCCTGGCCTATCACACTGGCCAGAGCTGCTGGATAGTGGGCAAAGTGGTGGTACTAGGAGCTGGGTCCAAACTTCAGAAAAGCTGGAGGATGGATTAGATTTTGGGTGATGTTTATTTCGCTCAAGTGTTCTGAAAAGGACAGTTCCACTGATTAAAGGTATCAGTGGTCAGGTCAGATGGAACATCAGAATGATACATTTCAGTGTACAAGGGCTCTCTTTTTATGTCCTTACCAGCTAGCTTGCATCATATGTCACAGCTGCCCTATCAGCCCTCTTCTCATTTTTACTTCTGTTGCAGCTAATTACTGTGTATTGCTCATGAAAATGATTCCTTCCTACATTTAATTTTAGTTTCATTTAGAGAATGTTTACTAACATTGATAGATCTGATCTTCTATAAAAGGGATTATGAGGACATTCTTTGCAACATTTTAAACTATGTTCAGTTTGTGATTGCCACCAATGAAGTAGTTAATTATTGAAAGAAATATGCAGTATAATGTAATGATGATGTTGTATACTTTACCTGTTTTTAGGCAATCCTCATAGCAACAACTTAAGCAGCAGATTAACGCATGATACAATTGAACATGTCCGATACAGGTAAGATGATAAAAATGTTATTGTTTTCTATAACTATATAGGATGTTTTATATACACATTTGAGGTCACATACTAAAGAAATGGTGCCAGGGTGTGTCAAATAAATTCCATGTTTAATTCTTCAAATATGTGAATCATGTCTAAAAAATGGCAATTGTAATTAAGAGAGCGATCCCTGTAAAGCATTTAGTACAGCTTCTATAATCTATAAAGATATATAATGATGAACAAAAGGAGGTAAGAAGGGCAGTATTGATTGGTGCAATTTAAAAGAATTATACGTGACTAAGGTATTAGGTAGGTGAACTGTAATGAGTGTGAATTAAAAAACAGGCAGACAATATTTAAAGCTCTTTCTGAGATATAAGTTGCATTGAGGTGGTGTTGAAAAACTGTAACAAACACGAATGCAGAAATAGGTCTTACCCTATAAACTTTCCCTATTGCGTCCGTCTTCTTCCCGATGCTGTAGATGTCTTTTTGTGTTATTTGTCTTCTCAGTCACTCATGGTGCCGTTGAACCACGTGTGAAATGCAGAAGTGGATATGTCACGAATCCGAATAATATTTAGTGGATCCCTAGTCTCTGTCTAACGGGGAGGAGGTTTTCGCCAGTGACCCCCGCAAGAGGGTATGGAGTTTGCTGCTCCTATCCAGCAGGTCGCTGCCTCCTGAATGAGCGCTGACAGAATGGTAGTGGTGCTTGAAACAACGGGTTGGTAATAGATAGTCCCTGGTTAAATGGCAATAAAGGCAATACTGGAACGTGATGACTGGATAATAAATAATACGTCAGGACACCTGCAGATGAATATGGATACAGTACACTTTAACCCAAGGGGTAACTCAGAGCAACAGCAGATAAACTAATACAGCAACAGTTCAGATGACAGTGTATAAGATTTTCTCTTTCTGTCTCTTTAAATAATAAATGAGATGAGCAGGTTTCCAAAATATAATATTTCTATAGTTTATTATTAAAATGATATTACACATAGATACAGCCATACTTAGCGAAGCAGACATATGCCCAGGGTCTCAAATGCCAGTTGACACTCTATATTTGATTAAATTATTATTTTATAGAATATGTTTTAAAACACACCTTCCCAGCTTACATCACTGCTGGCACTCGATCATTAAAGTGACATGTTCTATTGGAAGGTCATCTTGACCAATATTTCTTTGGACATATCCGGCGATATTGTGCAATAATGGAAATTTACTAAAAACATGTCTCTTGTTATGTAATATGTGTTTTTTTTCGTTCTCAGAAACAAATTCAAGTTCATTGGTTCATTCTATTGAACTAATTGGTAATATAGGGTTTTTGTTAATTATTACTTCGACAGTTCCACACCCTTTTATGTACACATAAAAAGGTACTTTTTCATGTGACAATAATTAATTGTATAATAATAATTAAAAATATTAATTATTATTATTATTAATAATTATATATTTTTGTCAGCACTAATGTTCTCGGATTGGTTTGACTTTCACAAATATTTTTATACAATACAAACCATACTTTAAACAAGTATACAGCAACAATATTGCCACAATTATTATCACAATAAATTTCATGTAAATATACATTAGGTTAGATAGCCACTTTCTATCTATCTTTAGTTTAGTTTTCTCATTTTATGTAATTTTCTAAATCTCTGTCTATATCAACGTACAAGGTTCTTTACACTCGGGCCCATATGTTTTAAGTACTGTAACCACTGTGTCACACTTATTCATGCTAATTCTTACAACTTGAAGTACTTATTGTTTTACGGCAGCAATGTATATACCTGATGCTGTCCTTTATCTGAGGTGTTATCGTTTTAACCTCATTTATTGCTTTATTAAACATAAAAGAAATGTATTCAGTTAGGTGCTAAAACTATAACCGGAGACTTAATCAAGTTATATATATTTTCAACAATTCGACCATAAACCATAAGATCTCAATTTTGTTCTTGACATATTATGCTAGGACTAATGTGTGTCATTCTTCATAAGGTACTGGAAATAGTAACATTGGCATATTTTTACTCAATAAAGGAGCTTTAGTACACACCCAACAATGTGTAACTGCTAACATTTCACTTAAAATAACATGCAATCGGTTAACTGGATATTCTCTCTAGCAATATTCATTATTATCAAACCACCATATTAAACACCTTTCTCTTGGTGGAGTACCACAATACTCACAAATACATTTTGGAATTGGTGGTAATCCTTTACAATTTCTGAATTCTCTGGTTTTCATGTTTAGAAAAGAAGCAGAAATGGTAGAGATGGTCACTGACCCCCGTGTTTTGGTTTTGGATTCGGTTTTGGATCTGGATTACCGTCGTGTTTTGGTTTTGGTTTTGGTTTTGCAAAACCGCCATTGCGTGTTTTGGTTTTGGTTTTGGTTTTGTTTGGTTTTGTTTTGCTATTTTTTTGGAAAATCCATGTTTTTGGGCATAAATTAACCCAATTTAGTGCTCCAACTGTTTTAGAGACAAGTAATCTAATTGTTGAGGTAATAAATCATCCAAAAAAACAGTTTAATTCTTCGTTGGTAGGCCTTCATTTATTCTACACACAAAACAGATTGTCTTCCTCTCCATCTATGCATATTGGCAATGCAGCCATCGTCTTTGGATGTATATTACACCCTACACTTATAGTTAAATATGTAAAGAAATGGAAAAAGACAGTTTGCTTTCTGTCTCTATAGGCCCCCCTCCACTTTTTTAAAAAAACTAAAAATTCAGCCGTTATAGACTGTACAATATTAATTGACATGGAGAAAGCCAGTTTGGTTTCTGTCTCTCTAGGCCCCCCTCCACTTGTATAAAATACTAATAAATTCAGCCGTTATATACTGTACAATATAAACTGAAATGGACAAAGGCAGTTTGGTATCTGTCTGCATCAGATCCTCTCTCCACTAGGAGTAAAATAGAAAACTATTCAGCCGTTATATAATCTAGAATATAAATAGAAATTGAGAAAGGCAATTTGGTATCTGTCTGCATCATAATCATCAACATCATCGTCGCCTACACAAATCTCCCCCTCATCCTCTTCTAATTCCAAAGTGGCATCCTCAATTTGTGTATCACCGGCTACACTCGGGCTATTAAGGCACACATCAGCAGAATGCTCACTATTAGACATCCCACTGTTGGATGGACTCATTTGTGAATCAGAGCAAATATTCTCCTGTAATGCTTCACTGTTATCTTGCAGCTCGGCTTTGACGCGTAACAGTAGTTGTGCACCAATTGTAGGCTGGGTAACTTTTTGGGATCTGCCACTAATAGCCAAAGGTGAAGGCCTCATTCTCTCTTTGCCACTGCGTGTGTAGAATGGCATGCTTGCAATTTTTTTTTTATCGTCACTTAACTTTTGCTCAGTTACACTTCTTTTTCGCTTCAATACAGTAAAAAAAATTTTGGTTTTTGTTTTTTGCACTAATTTGGAAACACTCTGTTGTTTGACATCACCTTGGCCAGGTGACGTACTGGGAACACTAACATCAGGACTGGTGACAGAACCTGGTTGCTCATTCAGATCATATGTGGACTGCTTTGAATCCATTCTGAGCGCAAACCACTGGGGAGTGCTACCCCCCAGGCCCTAATAGCGGTAAGACTGAGCGGCCCGGGGGGCCGCTGCCCTCCGGGGCCAGCCTGCCCTTGCATAACATTGTTTCAATTTTCATGTATTAATTTCATTCAATATAGCCTTATACTGACATTGTAGTAAGTTCTCAAATGTGATATCATGAAAAATCATCAATTGGGTATGTGGCTGCCTTTTTTTAAGCTGCTTCTCAAGCTGCTGAGTCTGCTAGTTTGTTTTCTGGCAGATCTGTTGCTGGCTATAGCAGTGTGCTGGGAGATCTCTCTGTGTATTTGTTCCTTTCAGGATAACCCCTCCCTTTTAAGCACCTGCTATACACTATACCAGGGTTTCCCAAACCCAATCCTCAGGGCTCCCCAACAGTGCAGGTTTTCCATATCTCCTTGCTGGAGCACAGGTGTATTCATTACTGACTGACACATTGTAACAGATCCACAGGTGGTCCTAATTATGTCACATGTGATCCTGAAAACCTGCACTGTTAGGGAGGACTGGGTTTGGGAAATCCTGCCCTATACATTGATTGAGCAACTTCCACTTTTTTTTATTAGTTTATATTCTAGTAAGACTTTAGATCTGGCACTTAATGGCTGCAACCTCTTTTGGCAACTGTATAGCCTCTATCAGTTGCTTGACTGTTTGTGCATGTTATATACCTATATAACCAACAGGAACCTGTTGTTCCTGTTGATGTTAGGTAACCCCTATATTTTCAAATAATTCCAAAATCATAAATTACGGCATTCAGTTACTACGCATAACGTGAATCTGTGTAAATGTTTACTCGTTTTCCTTTACCTAGCTGACATGCTCTGATGAGTGCTGTACGTTCTAAGTGACCTAAGTGTATGCCTAATGACTCAACTTCAATTTCTCATTATGTATAGTGATTGCACACCCTGTCACTGTCACTAGTGAGCTATCATGCATTTATTTATAAACCTTTTCATCAGTAAAGAAACTTTAATCTAAATTCTTCAGTGTAGTCTCAGAAATGTCTGGTAATACAGAAAAACTTACACATTTACTTAATTCAATCATGCTCATTGTCTTTCTTGTCAGGTGAGGTTTCTAAGGCACTGATGTAACAAAATTGAGATTCTGACATTTGCATATTGTAATGTTAGAAGAATTAATGCAATTAATTTCCCATTGTATAAACCTTGCTACAGAAACATGCCAGGGTAAAGGCTAGAGTCTTGTAATCCTTTCAAATGCCTCAATGAATTTGGGACTGTTTCAATGTTATCTAGCATATAGCTGTGGCTGACAATCCTAGTAGTCACTGGCTACAGAATTGTGACATATCAAGAAATAAATGTACTGCTTTTATTTATTTTTTTCCATTATTCTGAGGTAGAGGGTGTTCAAATATCAGGACCACCCTTTAGGAAATCTAACTATATCTGACCAGGTGTCCAACATATTAACCTTGTTAATAGATAAATGAATTTTCTCCTTCTTGGATACTTCTGAAAGAAAACACAATAATTGTTTAGTATCTTCACAGCAAAACATCATACACATATTCTGGCTTCTGGTCTCCTGTGGGTACAAAAGATTGTAAATTATTCTGCACACATTAAACAAATAATTAGAACTGTCTATAAAACTTTATAAAGATTGAACCCCCCTGCAGGCAACAGCAAAGACAATATTCTGAATAATTCTTATTAGCATTAAAAATAAACGCTGCGCAATCTATGACTGAGATCTGCATTGGTATGCAGGGCGGGGTCCAGTCATTTGTCCGTTCTATGGTACAAAACTGTGTTCACGCTCATAACACAGAAAATTTCCATATACTGAACTCCTCCTCTTGGCATGAAAATAAAACATCCACCTCATTCCATAAGACGAGGGAGATGGGAGGAGAGACATCTTTGTAAAATGGCGAAACTTCAACAAACGAATCTCTGACGCAGTTACAAATCTCACTATGTAAACCACTACACAGATGCTATTTTCAAAGCAAACTACTATCTTTCAATGCAACTATTTTTTGATAATGCTAACATAACACAGGTTTTGTTGCCATATTTCAAATAACAATTATTCTAATTCAAAATAACAAAGACTTCTCAAAGTTTAAACACACACATTGGGGGGTATTCAATTGTTAGCGAGATCCCCGGAAAAACGAGCGCTCAAAATATATTAGCGTTAATACTGTAATATGCGCGTAAATACCGTTAATATGGTAGTTTACCCGCTGAATTTCATCTCGCAGCTGAAATTCAGCGAGTAATTACCGTATTAATGCAAATATTTTTAGAGCGCTCGTTTTCCGGGGATCTCGCTAACAATTGAATATGCCCCATTGTGTTCTATGTGTAACCGGAGATTCGGTTCACACTTCATGCCAAAAATGTAAAGCAATCACTCTAAAAATAGTTTAACATACATTTCATCTGCAAAATCACTATTTAACACACATTAAAGACATTATTTAAATATTCATCTCATGTCTTTCTGCCGATTCACCCAGCAAAGTCCCTACCAATCTAGGTGTGACCCTGTCTTGTAGTTGCTAGCTGTAAAACTGACAAATACTATTTATTTACTTAATACCTCCATAGAAGTTCTTTAAATCTTAAATTGAATCTGTACATCTTCCAGATTCATAAAACCAGCATATTTTCTCATAACGTTTAACATTTGGACACATTACAAATACACCTAACATTATTAAAACCAGATGTTTTACTGAAATCACATGCACAAAAAAAAACTCTGGAATGCGCATTCACAAGATTAACACTAACTTGCACTGGGACATTTATCTATGCTTTAAAACCACATTTGATCATTACACAAGTCTTAACAGGCACTACAAAAAATCAGACTATCTTTAGCCTATTGTCTTCACAGAACCAACTTATTTGCACCTCTGTCTCCAAGGTGATAAAGAAATTAATTCCAGCATTTACTGCAATAGAGCTGAGTATCAGTATGGATAACAGAAGTACAAAACAGATATAAGGAAAAAACAATTCACTGATCAATAATATTAACACAGCTTAAGTAAGGTTTGCAATTCTAAAAACAGATTAAGTATTTCACAGAGGGACAGTTATTTACTTCTTACCAGTCTCGTCCTCTGGAAGCTTAGTTCGATGTATTTCCAACATTTGCAAACCATCAGGATAATATAAAAAAACAGTGAGAGATGAAACATGAGAACTATACACTGCGCAGGCTGTATCATTATATATTTATTTCTGCTGTTTGAAATTTTTGCTGTTTTGACTGCTCATATCCCTTATTAACAACTAACAATTAAATAACATTTTAACTGTCTTATTTTTCACTTTACTCTTATAAGAGAATTTCATCTCTCGTTACGTCTAGGTTCAACATTAAAAATTCCACATTAAAAAAACATAAACATTTTATAACTTCTTTGTTATTTTTCCTTGCATCCCCTGTTTTAGAGTTTTCATGCAATCAGGATTAAAACTCTATAGGCACACACTTGCCCGGGGAGACACGACCTTTCTCTCCTTATGAAAAGCAGACCTTATCCTGACTTAGGGTCTCTATTCATGTAAGGGATGCGTCCATCATGAGAAACAGGCATTCTTATTCGTATATTATAACTTATTTTATTAATTTCCCAAATAAGTCTACCGAGTAGATCACAATCATCACAACGCTTTCTGCCAGATATAGGTTTCAGCCTATACTGCAAAAACATTTCATTTAACACATTAATTTTGCAAGTCACATATCTTAACTTTGCAAATAGCTACACACAGTGTTAAACACTAAAATGTCTTTTGCCAGTTATGGGTGGCAAGTCCATACTGAAGAAAAGCACATTTTAGCAACATTTAAACTTAAAATAGTTTCTAAGTTTCTGCAGAAACACATTAAATTAACTACTACATTTAGCAATAAGGTCCTAGGTTACTTTACATATCAGCATCCACCCCCACCCTCTCTTCACTCATTGCTTCGGTACCACGATACACTTTGGAGCACAGATATATTTAACACATCTGATACTCACCAGTGCAGAGGAGTGTAGTCATCATCTCCCCCTTGTCGAAGCAGTCATGAAGAGAGTAAGGTGTGGTATGTGATAGCCATAGGACGAAAGCCCCCAGCTTGTATAAGATTTTCTGACTGGGGTCTTTTTCAAGGCAATGTAATCATAGACTCTTTGTCCTCCATTTATAGACTTCCCACTAATCTAACTAAGTTTATTACCTTATAAAAAATAACATAATTGTTTACATACCTAATATAGTCTCTAAAGATATACATTCAAATACATAGATACAAACAAATCTAAAGGTTTTTTCACCTGATATTACATTCATGTCTGACAGCACATACAGTTTTCATAAAATATATTGTTTAAACTCCAAACTTGAAAAAGGAGACAACTCAATACAAATAAACTTCATTGATTCCTATATAAAGATTTTTAAAATAAACAAAAATGTATACATATTTGTCTGAGCGTACCAAAGTTCACACAAAGATACATTTTTGGAAATTTTCTGGAACCATATTTATTTTGACTTTATAATTTATGGTGATAATTTGTAGCATCTATCGAGGTGCAATATTTTGTTTATTTTCTCAAGGATAGTGTTTCGTTGATTAGAGGACTTAAATAGCATCCTCAATTCAAAATGTGAAAAAACTTTGCTAGTACAAAAAAAGTTGTAAAAGTATATTGTCTGCTGTAGATAAATATTAATTGGTTTGCATAAATTGTCAGTTTTTAAAACATGTATAAGTAAGTAGTTTAGGGAGGAAAATAGATAAGGATCTCAAAATTATTGAGCCAAAAATGAACAAAAGTCAAAGTCGAGATTCAGACCTAATGGGGAAAACAGTATTAAATCATAAATCCATTTGGCCTCAGTTCTGGATTTTTTCCCATAAAATCTCCTTAGCGCCAATCTTTTCTTTGACATGTCGAATCTTTTTGGTGATTTTTTTTTTTTTTTTAGGAAATGGTTAGATATGCTATGCATAGTTTGTCCTTTCTTGATGCTATAGGTATGTCAACCATGTAAATAACTATTTCTGTATTACAATTGATCTGATCTTTTATTCTAAAGGATTTGCAATTTGTTTTTGAGATGATCTGGGTAACTGATGTGATAGTGGCAGTTCGGTTGTTCCTGCAGACTGCACAGTTTTGCAGCAAATAGCCGTTTTGTTTTTTGCTGTTTCTTCTTGTAACGGTATAAAACTGCTCATAAGGATAGTGCGTAGACTACGTGCTTTTCTGTAGATGATTCTTGGACGATTCTGTCCGTGTGTTTGTTCCTTTTAGGATAACCCCACCCTTTCACGCACCTGCTATAGCCTATTAATTGATTGAGCAACTTTCATTTCTTTATTTGTCTGAGAGGCATGTTGGTGTCAGTGGCTGAGGGGGAGTGCTGACATTGGATTGCTATTTGGAGGTTTCTGGGGTACCTCTTTGGTAAGTTGGCTCTCAATTTAAAAACACATATGTATGGCCCAAATATATGGGACTCTCATTGTTTAGAGTTAGGACCACCCTATTAGCAAAAGCACCGTGGAGAGGTGGGTGGCTTAAACATACATTTGCAAATGTGTGTAACTGAGGCTTTTGCATTTTTATCTACAGTAGAAATAGCAGATCTGTTGCTGGCTATAGCAGTGTGCTGGGGGAACTATTTCCGTAAGTCTACTGTCTACAAGCACCCCCAAATTCTTTTCCATTACAGATTCCCCTAAATTAATCCTATTTTATTTATAGATTACGTGCTTGTTTTTGATCCCTAAATGCATAAGCTTACATTTATCTATGTTAAACCTCATATTCCATTTGGCCGCCCAATCCTCCAGTTTGACAAATGACTGCTTCTTGCAGCTCTTGGATGCAGGGTCGCAAAGGGATTTTTCCCTCAAAAAGTAGGGCAGATTGGTTTTTGGCACCACAAGGTTTTGATAGTTTTCATCTTTGTCTGTGTTGTCTGTCTTCTTCTCTTTCACTTCTCCACTTTTTCTTGTGCCTCGTTCTAATGCAATTACTGGCCTCATTTCCATGTCTGCGTGTCACGATAATGAACTTTAGAGGATGTCACTGCCTGATATTGACGCAACTAACCTGGGAGGTGCGGAGTTGAACGCACCCCTGGTATTCACCAGGGATCCCCGCAAGGAGGTATGGGCTTGGCTGCATGAGGTGCGCAGGTCGCGGTTCTCCCAGTTAGTAATCAGGGCAGCGGGAGAGACAGGAATGGTCATGCGGTACAGGTCAAAAAGCCAAATGTTGGTGCAGTACAAAAGGGTGATCCAAAAGAGATGTCAGAGGCAAGCTGAGGGTCAAATACCGGGTAACAACAGAGCCAAATCGCAAGGCAGAGAATAGTCAGGAACTGAAGAAAAATATACAGGAGGAAGCAGGGAACAGAACTCTGATGAAACCAATACTCTGGCACCAGACTCATGGAGGGAGGTGCCAGAAATATCTAATGGTGGCCCCTGATTGGTGGCTGTGGATTTCGGCTGTCAGATTCACCTGACCGCCGATAAATGGGAAAGAAGCTTCCAGTTGCCTAGCGGGTCTACTGCGCATGCACGCTCAGCGAAAAGCCCGGAAGTCTGTCCTGTTGCTAGGCAATGGAATGCAAACTGGCCTGGGGGACAGGCGTCCGTCCTCGGCACGTAGGAACAGTACGGGGACGGCGCCTGACACTGCCTATGGGGATGCTCTGTTGCTGTAGGGTGCTTTAGCGGTGTTGTTCTTTGCTGCCTTATGCTGAATGGAGCTTAGCTGAAGGTCTGGGTCCTGGGCCATTTGCTCGTGCATTGGGCAGCTTTGCACCGAGCATGCTTATTATATTACCAATGGTAATAGAATGGTTGGGGCTGCGGGGATTGAGGTGGGAAAGTTTTGAGGGACTACCTTCCAGGGAAATAGATATTCATGGGGTTCCTCATGTACTTGTTGTTCGCCTGGGTGGGAATGATTTTGGTCATGTCAAATCTGTGGATTTGATCCTGGCAATACAGGCTGTACTAGTGTGGGTGTAGTACTCCTGACATTATCTGCTTCGTGGTGGTCCAACATTTATGCCCCTGCTGGTGTGGAGGTTTTTTCCTGAAGGACATGTAGTTGACTGTTCATGCAAGAAAGTGATTTCGGTTGTTGCCCAGTTTCTACGGTCCATAGGGGGTTTACAGATCAAACACCCGAGGATTAGGTTCCAGAACCCCTCCTTCTAGTGGCCTGATTGGGTGTATCTGACCGAGGACAGTTTTAGTAACTTCATAGGGAGATTTATGCTGTTTTAGATGAAGTGGTTAGCACGTAATATAGTGGTTCGGAAAGGGAACCTGGCATGACAGAAGAAGACTATACAGGCAATAAGCAAGCTTGGTAAACACACATTGATGATAGTGAGGCATTTGGAACAAGTTCACTTTGAATAGTCAGCTTAGGATCAGTGCAAGTATATCCCCTGGGGGCTGGCTTTTGGTGCATTATGATTAGCCCAGAAGGGTTCAAGTTCCAGAAAGCTTGGGGATTATTTTCCCAGTTTAAGGATGCAGTAAAAGCGTGTACTTGGGTAAAAAGCGGATAAATACGGATGTCCAGAAGGTGGGTGGCTTGTGAAGGAACATCCAGATTAGTATTGATCAGTAGCCAAGGCTGAGTACAGTGAACGGTTATCTCAATAAACAAGTTATTTGCCAACAAGTCGGTGGGGTGTCTTTTATTACGTAGCATAAGTGTTAAGGTTAAGATTAAAGGTTTATGGTTATGTTATCAACCGCTAAGCATTTTCTGATGACTACAAGTTCAATATGCAGACTGTGGTAAATATATATTGTGGTGAATATGATAATAACCACTAGTCAATATAAAGGCTGTGGTGACAAGTTAGAGTTCATATGGTAGGATAATAAGCACAATTCAATATGCAAACTCTGAGCACAAATTGAAATGCATGTTGTGATAATTACAAATGAGGCCTTAAGCTGAATGCAGATAAACACATCTGTTTGTCACAAAGCAGGCACTTACATTACAGGGTTAAGTCTGGTGATATGCTGTTGCCTATGGATATCCACCCCAGGCGAGTGGAGTTAGGCTGTGTTTATATATATATATATATATATATATATATATATATATATATATATATACACTAGTGCTTCAATAGGCGTTCTCCCTCTTGACTTCCGGATACCCCTCCCACCATCCCAGTTCTGGAATTTTATTTAATTAAATGTATTTACGATGTTGAAAAGAGGCACAGTAGGCAGGAGAGCTTTTGCAGTCAGCGGCTAATTCACACGGTGCTACCGCTGATTGGCCGCACGTCACTACTCGTTTCAAAGCACCCTGGCTCTTGGTACCTCTGTGTGAGGACCCCTCGACCTGCACGTCCCTGTGAACCTAGAGGGGAGTAGTCACGATGACGCCAATTTAGCACTGACCAATCGTAAAGGACTAGGTCCTGGGACCAGTGGTTAGTGCCTGTGGTCCATACACTGTTCGATTTTGCTATTAGTCGTTAGCTGATTGGATCACTCTCGCCGCCACCCTTTATAATTTGTAATTAATAAACTGTGACCTTTTGTTTGCCAAAATAAAGTTGTCAGTGTTTTCATTTGTAAATAAAAATTTATAGTGAAAAGTTAACCATTATTAAGGTATGGTGCAATGAAGTGGAAATCAGCAGTATGCAGTTTATCGAGTCTCCAATTCAGCTGTACAGCATGTCGAACAAATGGCACAACCTGATAACAGAGAGTTTCAGAAGCAGAGATATAATATGCTGTTAGTGATGCAGTGCTCAAGTAGAGAAATAGATATAGCATTTCCTAGGACATTGAGATATTGATTGAACATCACAAATCTGCCAACTGTGTATCTCTGGTGTTGGGTTTTATAATAGTGCCCGATCCCCTTAATGACATCATCGCTCACCTATAGACATGATTCCTTAATCTGTTTTGATAAAGCTGCAAAGGTAAAGGTTTGTAATCTCACGGACAACCTTCTATAATAAGTGTTTCTGCCTCCATATTGTAAAAACCTTTATCCTAATTGTATTTGTAACCCTTACCCTAATCATAGCACTAACCCTAAATCTAATCCTAACCCTTGCATTAGATTATAGAAGCGGCGGGTCCTGGCATTGCCGCTTTATCTCCAGAAATATCACTATTGCCATTTTAATTGATGTCATTTGCCAGTGCCGGGATTTTCTCCTACGAAAAGTATAGCCGGCTTATCGGGGATGTAGTGTGTCTTTTTTACAGTCAACATTTTCTACTTATTGGGATTATTGTAATCTGTATTCTTTTATCACAATTGCGATTGTTGGAATTGTGGCAATCGCAATCGTGACTATCACCACAAAATGATAAAATAATTTGCACCCCCTAGCATTGTAACATGGTTTGTACAAGATCACATTTACTCCATTTTTTGGCTTACTCTCTGTGGCTGGATCATGTAGAAATAACTTATTGTATAAATTTATTTCAATTAGTGACACAGGCGCCACTCTATATCATTGCAAATGTACTGATTTTTTATATTGTATGTATTGATTTCTGACACAGTAGCAATTTGTTGGAGGAAATCTGTTTTGTAACTTGAAGGCAGGTAATCTCATCATCACCATTTATTTATATAGCGCCACTACTTCCGCAGCGCGGTACAGAGAACTCACTCACATCAGTCCCTGCCCCATTGGAGCTTACAGTCTAATCTGCCTAACACACACACACACACACACACACTAGGGTAAATTTGTTAGCAGCCAATTAACCTACCAGTATGTTTTTGGAGTGTGGGAGGAAACCAGAGCACCCGGAGGAAACCCACGCAAAGACGGGGAGAACATACAAACTCCTCACAGATAAGGTCATGTTCTGAAATTGAACTCATGACCCCAGTGCTGTGAGGCAGAAGTGCTAACCACTAAGCCACCGTGCTGCCCTAAATCCCATGCTAAGTGTTAGAAACCTCTCTAGCCGATACAGAACAACCCAGAGTCTGCTCCGCCAGTCAGGTATTCACTGGAGCCCCTAGTGGTTGGGACAGACTTGGCCGCAGACTGACAGAGGGTCGTGAAGTGTGTACCGGCTGGGGGGAACCCAGGTAAGCGGAGTGAAGTCCAGGCAAGGGTCAAGGGCCAAGGGCCGGCAGTAGACAGCAAATCCAATAAACAAACCGAGGTCAAGGGTCACGAGCAAACAGGAATGTCTGTAAACACGCCAGAGGTCGGGGTCACAAGAAACACAGGCAGGGTCCAAATCCAGGCAATGAGTCATACACAGGCAATCCAGCAGAGTATCCACAGTACAGGGACAAAGGGCAGAGCAGGTCAGCAAACTGGTAACAAGAAGCTATAACCGGCAGTGAGGTTGCAGACCTCACTGCCTTAAATATACAGGTGGACCAATCAGAGCCTACTCCCAAGAGCTGGCTAATTAATAAATTAAAGCCTAATAGCCACCAGGCTATTAAGTACTTCTGCACACGTGCCCGGCTGTCCACTGTTGCCGGGACACGGCGCTACACTGCAGGGCGTCCGGCCATTGCCTCGGCAACGGTCGGGAGTTGGGAGGAAGTGACGTCCTACTCGTCATGGTGACGGCCGGGATGCCGGGGAGCAAAGGAAGCGAGCCGCGGCGGTACTCACAGCTCGGTTCGTGACACTAAGTAGACATATTTCATCTGTGAATGCACTTTTTTAGCTTGAACACACAGCAGGGAGTTGTTAGAATGTCCTGTCTCCGAGAGAGATAGGAAATCACAGACTGGTGTAAATTTTGTTAACACTGCATTTATTTCCAAGTTTAAAGAGCATATTTCATCCTGATACTAAATATCTGATGTGATATCTCAGTCTTTGCAGAGCCATCTAGAATCAGTGGTCGGTACAACCCCTTGCTAAAGTGTGTCAGAATGTGTAAAAAAAAAAACATGTAGTATCATTCATCTGTAACTTCTGGAAAGGTCGCTAGTACTATAAACTGGTGTGTAGAAGGAAGCAATAAACCCCTCCTACTGTGTTTATATAGATACAGAAGGGGGACAGTGGCAAGGCAAGCCCAGCCTGTCCCCAGCAAGCACTGACAGGGTGGCATAGGAGGTCTATTCTGTCACCCTCTCCTTATTGACTCAAGCCTTATGTTTGTTTTTTTTAAGATAAGTGCATTATTTACATCACTTCTACTTAACCACAGGCAGATCTCAGCTGGTCTCAGCTATATTACACCAAAATCTGTCGGCATACAGAGGTCTTCATCTCCAAAGAGAATAATGAATTTCAGTCTGCCTCACTTATATCTCTTCCCTTCCTGATCTGTAATCTATCCTGCCCTGTCCTAGCTAACACTCAGTATAATGCATTGTCATCAGTTCTGGACTAGGTTGCTGTGGCTGAATCATGTTGTCAGTGGTCCATACAGCTATCACATGTCATATAAGGTGTTTCAGATGGAGAAATCTATTTGATGTTAAATACTTTTGTGTCAAAAAAGACAAAAGTATTATAGGAGTGTGACTGGATCACTATTAAATAACTTTTGGTAAAAATTTATTTAAAGCAAATAGTGCAGGGCACTTATTTATGTAATTGCATTTGCACTTATTTTTTGATATTGTGTATATTGTAAGATAGGAAATCGTTATTTCTGAGACCAGGGGAAGCATTTCGTCTCTTGTCTAACCTTGCTATAGGATATGCCTATTTCTGATGTATATATCTGATACAATGAGCCTGTGTTTACCAAGCCTTTGGTGTATTGTGAATTGGGGAAGTGGTTTGTTGTGGGTCCTTTTGTTGTTCTGTGTGAATATGTATGCCGAATGGTCTGATGAAAGGCCACATGATAATTAAATCTTTTGATGTATGAAGCTCCAACATTGAAGGCAGGAACTTTTAATTAAGACTGGCTCCTGGATTCTTTGCATCTGAAAACCATCACATCATTTCTAGAATTTCACAGATAAATGTAAATATTGTTAGCTTTGCAATGCATGTAAATTTATGTTTTGCTAAGAAGGGTTACATTTTGATTCTAAAAATAGACTATTTGAACTGTATAAAACATGAGCTGTGTGAGCATGTAATGTATCATTCTTTTGACTTCATCTGACCTGAACACCCTGGTACCTTCAACTAGGGTGAGAGAAAATAAACCATCTTGCTTCAATGACCTGCTTGGAAACATCTTCAATATCGCTGTATTCCTGTGATCTACAGATTAGACCCAAATCTAATCCGTTCTCCGGCTGTGTCTGAGGTTTGGACCCAAGCGTTTCCAGTACCACCACTCTGCCTGCTACCGAGCAGCCCTGGTCCATGTGATAGGCCAGGGAGATCCATTCACAGCAACCCGGATCCATAGTTTGAGGTCCATAGTAACCAGCCCAGGTACACCAGCAACGAGACACGCTAGCAGCGTCAATGACCCAGAAGGAACGTGGTTCTGAGTGCCATAGAAGGAGCTCAGTGGTGGCAGCATTATAATCCCCTCCTACTGCGGCAAGGGATAACGAAAGGAAACGGTGGCAAAGTAAGCCCAGCCGGTTCCCAGCAACAACAGACAGGGTGGCATAGGCGGTCCATCCTGTCACAAGGAGTAATACCTTTTATTGGCTAACCAAAACATTTTTTATTATATTTTGCTAGTGTCCCGAACACGCTCCCAGCTGCCGTGACTTTGGGGTGTTTTCTATATGAGGTCACACGATTCCAGC
The DNA here is from genome assembly GCF_038048845.1 of Mixophyes fleayi. Classification (NCBI taxonomy): domain Eukaryota; kingdom Metazoa; phylum Chordata; class Amphibia; order Anura; family Limnodynastidae; genus Mixophyes; species Mixophyes fleayi. The sequence goes on from NC_134406.1 coordinate 123,013,462, forward strand.
CTGCAGTCTCTCTTTACCTATCATACAGGTTATAGACCTACTGAATCGCCCCCAAACAGCGTCCACACCCCCACACCTTTCAGGTTTGCCGCCACCTATTGAATTCAGGCAATAGGACCCCAATATACTGTCCCACACTGGCACACAAGGCTACTAGCTATCAACAGACTAGCAAGACCCACACCAGCAAGCAATGGGTTAACTCTTAACAACTCCAGACTGTTACACAAATGTAAATGCAAGCACACACAGCTTGTTAATCAAATGTATCAACCAATCACACACTGGCATTCAAAGGGTTAACTTGGCTGAGCTATATTCTTAACAGGCTAATGGATTCGTTAGAGTATCAAGGAAGCAAAATATTAAATTATAGATTTAATATTCAAAAGTACAGGGCATTCAGATATAAAGAAAAATAATGAATAAACAATTGATAGATTGACATACTCAAGCAAAACAGTTTAAAATAAAAAGGATTAGATTCAGAGAACAATTTACATCGAAGTGGTATATTCTGGCCAAGGGAAATTGGCTTAAACGATATACAGCTTATCAATGTCAATTGATTTCCCAAAGTCTGACAAGTTGTTGTAGCTGGTCTCCGTTTTTTTAAAGACACTTCAACACCTGTCCCCGCCCCCAGGGGTTGTGTCTGTGATACTTTTTTCAATCACCATTTGCATGTTGACAGATTTACTACCCAATTCTACTATGTGACCTAACTTTTCTGTGGAGCGTCACACAAACCGTTTTAAATAGAATACAGTTCAAGTCGCTATGGCAACTGACGTGCATAGAAATTGCCGTTTTTGCCACAGTTCGGAATGTAACATAAGCAGGTCGCCGATTTCTCTCAGTTTTCTGGTAAGACTGCATTTGCTTTTTATAGTCCTTCTGAAAATTGGAATTTTTAAGTCGGCGTTCTCGTCGTCGCTGCAATCAGCATCATCATTTCGTACCCAACCCCCTAAATTGTAGGCTTTAGTAAGTGTCATTTGCACTCGAAGCTGACTTGGACGTGGCTGCGTTCTGTTGCGTATTGTCCAGTTCTAAGCATACACAGCGTGATATTTGCGAATGATGCGCACAAAACTGGCACATGCATTCCTTCATGATGCAGGCCCAATATCTCTAATGAAACAGTCCCCTTGTCTAAGCCATTGATAATGTTACTGTAAATTACAGACTAAATTGAAAAAATGGATTTTCCCAAAAAGAGACTGAGGAAATTGCCATTATATAATTGGTGCATTTGCAACTGTACTAAAATCCAAATAGTCTGCAGACAAATGTAATAGACAATACCAATATATATTTGGAAGTGCTTATTTTCAAAAGGGATGTATTACTTAAAGCTATAAGTGATATAAGGCTGTCACCCTAAATGGAGACCTGCATCTCCATAACAGAAAAATTGCACAACTTTATATGTGCAGGGGCCAAAACATCATATATATACTAGAGTAGATGATTTTTAAAGTGTAAAACTTTTATTAAAAAAACAATCACAATCCAATTACATAAGGCACAATGGGCCTTATTCATTAAGGAAGTCCCGTTAAATGCCATATTTTGTGCAAAGGACACTTCCAACTGCCTGTGATTTCTAGGGCAGAATGGGGAGGAAAGGGGGGTATATCCATGGGCAATGTACAATAAGGTTAGCCAAAGGTCGAGCGCATGCACAGCCATCCGATTCAATGTCTTGGAATTTCTCAAGTATTTGATTTGTAACTGTATTGCTTGCACCAGCTACAGGGCAGATATAAGTGTCGATTGACAGTTCTGACAGTCCTGTTGTCAATTAAGATCAATTAAGATGCAGCGTCTCCTTGTGCTTAGCAGTCTCTATTCCACTCTCAACTGTATGTGTCTCGGCAGAGAAACAAATAGGGTTGAAAGAAGGATCAGCTTAGCTATTTAAATTATGCACACAGGAGATAGTGAAAACAATTTGCTGTATTTAGTCTAGAGCTGGTATTACCATATGTCCCAGAATCAGATAGTGAAACGATCAGAGACTGTAACCTTTTTGTTATCCTGTCTCATATATTGTTTTATGGTGTAGGTTCAGTATTGGTCATAGTCAAAGCTGATAAAAATGTTGCATAATGTACCCAAAAATCACCTTATGCATTTCTCAATAAACATTTGTCTTTGTCAGAGGTGTATCAAAGGAGAGACACAGGCATACATGCCAACTCTCCCGGAATGTCGGGGAGACCCCCGAATTCCAGGTAGGTCTCCCGGAATCCCAGGAGAGCTGGCGATTCTCCCGCATCTGCCCACTTCACTAAATTAGAGCCAGCATGTACGGGCGGAGAGGGCAGGGCTTCGCGATTTGCGTCATTTTTGGCCCCGTCCCCAGTGATGTAATGCTTGTTTGGGGTCCTTTTAGCACTGTCAAAAGATCCAAAATAGGCATTACGTCACTGGGGGCGTTGCCAAAATGATGCGATTCACGAAGCCCCACCCCCTCTGCCCATACACCCCTCGTGCCCTCCAGGAACTCCCAAACCCGGCCAGGTTGGCAAGTATGGAAAAGGGTCATTATTTAAAGACTAAACTAACTAGCACTATTCAACAGTTAATAAGTCAGAGTAATCCATGTCTCTCAAAGCCAAATTAAAAGTAAATGCATGAAATTAAACCATGTTCTCTCATGGTACATAATTATAAAAGTTCCAATACTGAGTTGCAGCATGTATAATGCAGCATATACAATTCTATGAAATTAATGCATAAAATGTAAACATTAAAATATCATTGCCACCATAATGTTCTCAATATTTATTAAAGCTTAAAATCCATAAAATATCGTTGACTGTTAGAAAATACATTGAGTAAAGAGGGTATGAATGAGAATTGTTTTTCTTCATGAAAGTTAATCTGAATCCAAAGATTCATTAAGCCAGTCAGGGTCCAAAGACTCCAAAACTGTAGATCCAGTACATCTCTCTTATAAACAGATCTTTGAAACAATCCCATTCCTATTTGGGTTATATCAAATTGCTCTATACCAATAAGTGTTTTTATTTTTTTCACCCATTGAAAAAACTAGAAATCAAAAGATCTTGTATATGATTTGATTTCTTAAAAGTGACAGTTGGTTAGTCTGGAAGTACTGTCTTTTATATACTGTCTACTTTATTTACAGAAAAATGTTTTCTAGAATAATGTGTGATGCTATAGGATCCACTATAAAATTTGGAAAGAATTAGTACTGCTTTAGTAGTTATGTATTGTCTTACATTTTAATTTAATAATTTACCATTGATAGGATCTATCAAAATAACATGCTTCTCTATAAGCAGATTCTAAGATGTTTGGATATAATTTTTCTTTATAACCCTACATTAAATCTCATGCTTTTTTCTAAAAGATACATTGATCTAAGAAATGTCTTTTTAAATGACATAATTAACCCTTAGGGATGTTTTGAACCAAGGGTGATAATGACTACTTTTAAAGTTTAAGATGGTTACTAACAATAAATTTCTTCTTGTTTGTTAAGGTACAAATCTGATTATTTGTCACCAAGAGGGTGATTATAAAGCTAATTTATAATAGTAGTGCTGTAAGTATGTGTCCACATTAAATTAAATATGTTATTGTTTAAACATTAAACACACCTATTAATAGATATGGTATCCACATGCCAGTAGAAAAGTAAACCTTAGATAAAGCGTCCATAGAGCACCAGGTTCACTCTGATATTGCCATCCCACACATCATCATCATTATCATCATCAGCATCATCATAATCGATTTAGTAGCGCCACTGATTCTTCAGCGCTGTACTCACTCACATCAGTCCCTGCCCCATTGGGGCTTACAATCTAAATTCCCTAACACACACACACACACACATACACACAGACTAGGGTCAATTTGTTAGCAGCCAATTAACCTGCCAGTATGTTTTTCGAGTGTGGGAGGAAATCGGAGCACCTGGAGGAAACCCGCGCAAACATGGATAGAACATACAAACGCCTCACAGATAAGGCCATGGTTGGGAATTGAACTCATGACCCCAGTGCTGTAAGGCAGAAATGCTAACCACTTAGCTACCATGCTGCCCATATTGATCTTCAAATATGCTCATATAGAGATTAGCAAAGCTCGGAGCGAATCTGGTACTCATTGCTTGTCCAGTGTATGTAAATTAAGTTTCATCAAAAGTAAAATATAAAAGAGAATTTAAGATAATTTTTCATTGTCTCCCTGAGATCTCATATCCACAATAAGCACTGTATTGATACAGCCCAATCCAAGATGGTGGGGGATATTAGTGTACAATGACTGTACGCCACATGTAAAAAGGATATAAGATTGCTACCATTCTACATCTTGAATCATTCATAAAAAGTGGGCATTGTCTTTGTTATAGGACCTAAAGAAGGCAACATACGGCTGTAAATAAAAATCAACAAATAAAGATAAATTATTAATAAGGGAACCCACACAAGATATAATTCTTCATTATAAGAAATAGAGTTTTGAATATCAAATACTAAAAATGGATTATTACCAGAAATATTTTCATCATTATACTCATCCAGTAAGTTTTTGATGCAAAATAATGCTTTCTGCAGGGAGTTCTAATATCCAGTATCGGTTTAACTTAAACAAGTCCAACATGTTTCGCTTAGTTGTAGAGGTAAATTTGAATCCTTTTGCTAATAATGCTTTCTGTGCAGAAGAAGGTTCTTTTGAAGATAAATTAAATATACCTCTTTGTGGCGCCCCTTTTTTTTTTCTCATTTTTTATATGCCTTTTCCTCCACTGATTCGTCTTTTGACCAATTTGGGGTCCCTGATACAGGTTTCTATATATTCCAAACCAGTTCCAGGAGTTGAAAATCAGTCTTCACATTTTAGGGTCTCAAAAAATTAATTGATTTGTATTATAAATTCAAGGGGATCTCTCTCCATGTCCCTATTACTCCTTAATTAAATGCACTTGAGATTACATCATATATTATTAGTAGGGACAAATTTCGTATTCCATATAGACCAGAGTATTCTTTCGGGCTTGCACACTAATTCTAGTCAAATACCACTATTGTATGTTCCCACTACATGTTTCACTACTTATTTGGTATTTAATATTATCATTTGACATTATTATCTAAGCAAAGTGTTGACGAATGGAAAGGCACTTTCTATATATAGCATTTCCTCCTATTCTTCATCGCTTGTTGCAATGCCCTTTAACGAACTACTTATACTATTTTTGTGTGGCCAAAGACTGTTTTAGAATAAAATTATTACATCCGACAGATGCGGCATACAGGCGCTGCCGGTCACTACTTCCAGGTTTGTGACATCCCCGGAATTGACGTTTACACGACATACATTTTGACGATTGGCTTTCTCAAAGGACTGGGAGTAAGACTGGATGTGAGGAATAAAGTAAAGGGTAGAATCAAGTGTGACACCAAGGCACTGGACTTGGGAGACTAAGGAGATTGTGATACAACTTAGGGAGACTTGAGGGTAGGCAGTGAATTTGGGAAGCGAGAAGGTGATGTTTTGGACATGTTGAGCTTTATGTATCATTGGGACATCCATATGGAGATAGCAGAGAGACAGTTGGTTGCGCAAAATAGTACAGAAGGGGTGATATCAGGGGAAGAGAAGTAGATTTGGCTGTAGTCAGAATAGTGGTGGTGCTGGAGACATAATGAGGGAATTAGTTCCCAAAGAGTAGTAGTGTATTGTGAAAAAAGTAGAGGACAGAGCTCTGAGAGACTCCAACAGCTAAAGAAAGTGGAGTTGAGGATGTGCCTGAATTAGAGACACTGGGCCTGATTGATTAAGGATAGCAAGGCAAAAAACAGAAATAAATTTGCTCCTGGACAAACCATGTTACAATGCCAGGAGTGCAAATTAGTTTATTATTTTGCACATAAGTAAAATACTGGCTGTTTTTTCATGTAGCATACAAATACTTGATAGCTTTATTTTTATACTGAAATTTAAAGTTGATCTGCCCTACCCCAACTATTGATCTGTCCCCTTGTTTTTAATTTACTCCCCCTCCAATGCAACATGGTTTTGCCAAAGTACAAAGTTACTCCTTTTCTTTGCTTTGCTTTCCTTAATGAATCAGGCCCACTAAAGGAGCATTTTGATAGGTAGTATTTGAGCCAGGAAGGAACTCCACGAGAGGTTTCTGTCCTCCCTGAGCTCATGCAGGAGATGAGGGAGATCAACAATGTTAAAAGCAGCAGAGAGGTCAAGGAGCATGAGTATGGAGAAGTTACCCTTAGACCTTGCTGTAAGTAGATCATAGATTACTTTTGGAGTATAGTCTCAGTGGAATTTTGGGGATGGAAGGCTGTGGAGAGAAAAAGGTTGAAGAGGTAGGCATACAATGGGGGAGAGGGATTAGAACAGATGCAAGGTTATAGTTTGTAGGGAGAGATGAAGATATGAATGCAGAAAATTTATTCTCTCTTACTGGAGAGAATGTACTGGGGTGGATTAGGAAATGCGGGGTGTGCAGTATCATTGTATATTGTTGCACCAGCCCTCCAGCGCCCAAAAGAGATATAGCTCCTCACAGGTGTATATGCATATTAAACCAGATCTACCTCAGTCACAATAACGTGAACATTATTTTACATGGCCTACACTTTCCCATTGCTTCCTTGTTTTGTGTTTCTGAATTGTAATTCTAAGATACAACAAAATCTGAAAACACATGTATGCATTCTCATTTTTGGTGTGTATATGCAGTAGGAGAATGTGTATTTTATGCAAAAAACAAACAAACACATATGTACGTCCAAATCTACATAAGCCTAGGTGTTACCCTGAAGGTACTACATTAATTTAAGAATTATAAGGACAAGAGAAATGAAGCAGCAAAAGGAACCTTATTGATTCACCATGTATGTTATTCAGATAAATGGATATCCTTTGCACTGTTAAGCAGGGCTAGCCATCAAATTTTATTTTGGAATTCGAAAATTATTATAACTGATTGAGACTTTATGGCATATATATATATATATATATATATATATATATATATATATATATACATATATATTTATTTACATAGGTGTTCCTTATGTTTAACATCTACCTCATACATCATCTGATTTATAGTGCCAATAGTTATCACTTGATATTGTGTGTATTGTTTCTATCAGGGGAGGATGTGCCCCTACTAATTAGAGCAGCTTCTGTAGACACATATCTGATACCCACTGCAGGAAAAACTGAGCATGATTGATATACTATATAATGCAAGAGCAATCGCCTTACCCAGTGAACCAAGCATGCAATAAAGTGTTGGCATTCGTATTGACCCTCGATGAGGGTTAGATATGATGAGCTTTATTAATATGTGGTGATTAGGCTGATTTTTAACAATCACCTTTTGCCACAATTTATGAATTAAATATCACCTGAACAGGTGAGCAATACTCAACTCCCTCAGCAATACTGTCTCGGTGCAGTAAGGGTGGACATATGAGGCTAGCCTGCTAACGCACGTGTAGCAGAACTGAAAGCTGACAGTTGGGCCTTCAGTATCACTTGGTAGATGTAAAAAATATTTAGAAACCACTGAACACTGAAAGAATGAAACATTTATAAAAGATAATAGAACAAGGATCGAGGCAGTACTTGTATTGACACGATCCTTGATAAATAGGTTTATCCATGGCAAAACCTTGAGAATCTTATTGCACTGCTATTTCCAGTGGTGGCTCCTTGATGAATAGGGCAAAGCTTTTTACCCTATGATAAATATGCCCCTTAATATTATGTGGGCCTGGGTAAGTGCAAAAACTAATTGTATACAATAATTTTTTTTAATATGGTGTTCACCTTAAATAAGTAGCAAATGAATGCAAATCTCATCCTTTGGGGCAAGTTTTTAGGTACAAGTGGTTAAAAACACAGTTTGTGGATAACGTAAATGCAGACATGAAGGGCAGGTGGATAAACTACAATAGTGATAAACAGAGAAGGACAGGTAGAGATGATTAGAACAGAGTAAATAAACTACATTAAGGAACGTAGAATCATAGAAAATCCTTTCTTCAGAGTCACAGCACCTATAATGGGCAGTAAATTAGTCCTAGTAAAATAGAAATAAACCTCCAATCAGTCAGTTGCCTAGGAACAAGTCCTCTGAATTGCAGTTCAAGAAGCAGCTCCAAAGTACCTATCAAGTCAGTTGTAAGGGTAGCATCCCTGTAAACTGAGAAGCCACTGGGGAGTAGAAAGAGACCATAACAAGGTATGCCTGCACCCTCTGCATACCACACTATCTAAGATAACCTTATTCAACAACCTTTTTGAAAAAAAAATGTTTTATTAATAAATATGACTTGGTTTTGTTGATTGTAGTTCCATTTCTGCTCTGAACAGTCCTTTAAAACAGTTCGACATAATTCTCTGCAGGGGATCAATCATGACATTTTTCTACCAGGATTATTCACAGTTCCTTAATTGCTGCATCTGTTTCTAAAGATGTGATTTCAGACCTTTATTATTAGAGGAGACGATCACTAAAATGTCAGCATGGAGTCGCCAGTTAATTGATTTGTTTAACATTGCCAGCTGGTGTTCTAGTTTCTTTAATTTCATTATTTTGCAGCCCTCCTGTATTTTATTAGAAAGTCAGGCAAATGCCCCAGTGTTTAACATATGCAATCCAAAATAAATGATAAATATTCCTACAATGAATTCTGCAGTTGAAAATAACTGAAAACAGCGATTTCAATATTAGACATCATTATATTAGTTAATTTTGTTAACATTTAGGGTCTGTTTCAAGTCCGAATGCAACTTGCAGTTAAAAAAAAAAAGAGAAAGGAACTTGAGCATAATTCGGCTCATATTAAAGTCCGTGCCGATGTCGAGATGTTTTTCAATTTGAATGTGGATGTAAGTACGCTCTTTTTAAAAATGTGTCACATGTTAACAGACAGAACAGACTGCATAATACGCATATGCATGTGTGCAATATAAAGTCACATCAGAACACATGCAAAAAAAAATATTTTAGTAAATAAATGAACAACACATAATACTATAATCATTAATACAAATGTATGCTTTATTTTTTTTTAAATTATATAGCTAAGAAGGGAAGTTCTTAATGGGTACTCTCCTACTTGCACACACATGTTCTAAGCCATCTAGAGACATGCATTTCTGTAGTTTTTAATACACAAAGATGATTCTGTGATACCATCACTATCAGTCGGTAATTATACTTGCCTTGTAGCTGGTGCAAATGATACGGCTAAATATAACATACTTCTGAGAAGCCCAGTACTTGAATCAGCCGCATCTGCATGGGAACGCCTTCCGCACACCATTTTTGCACATTGCCTACGTTTGTCCACCCTTTACCCATTCCGCCCTTTAAGTTGTAGACAGTCATAAGTATCATTTGCGTTCGGACATGATCGTTGCACAGAGCGAATTCATGCAAGATATGGCATGCAAGTGGGCTTAAGTCCGAACATGAATCAGGTCCTTAATATTTGATTTTTTTATTATTAATAATTCTAGATAGTCCCATACTGGTGTTGAAATGACAAGAAAACGTAGTGAAGATGAGGAGAAAAGGAGGGGCTTAGGTGGAATAAGCCTCTCGCACATGCACTACTCCTTGCAAAAAAGGATATGATTATTGTAGTGATCATAGATAAATTACAGTTATAAGTATTAACCTATAACATAACTGGGGGAATAAGGCCTAATCATAACTGCAATGTAAATATGGTATATCAAATTAATCCATTGATAAATTGAGCTACTATGGTGTAAAATGTGAAGTCAGATGGTCTGTTGTGTGTTTATTTGATGGCTCTGCACATCCTGTTGTTAGAAGTTAGCAATGTCACCTGTGTCAGCTTCAAAGACTTCATGGGGTGAGCTATATCCTGGCCTAGGATGGAGTTTTGGCACCTGAATAGACTTTTAGGAATCACTCAGCATGTTGTCTTGCCCAAGGAGACCATGTGATGACTGGCTATAGTTTATATAGACAAAAATAGTTCAGTTTTCAAACATGACACTTACAATCAGTGACATTAGTGACCAACCACATATTCCTCAATACAATGATGAAGGGCAGCTCATATGTCAAATTTAGCATTCTCTCACACAGAGAAGTTAAGGAAATGAGTGTAAGGTCAACTAATACCCTGTAATTAGGCCTGTTTGGTGTAAATAGATGAGTAAATTCATAGGGGATCTATTAATAATAAAATTGGGCCTGTGTGACACTCCACAGAAAAGTTAGGTCACATAGTAGAATTGGGTATTAAAATCAGGCAATATGCAAATCATTCTTGTAAACAGTGTCACAGAGCACAACCCTGGAGGTGGGGAAAGGTGTGAAAGTGTCTTTAAAAAGATGAGAACAGCTACAAGAAATTGTCAGTCTTTTAGGAAATCAATCTTCATTGATAAGCTGTCCATCTTCAAGCCAATTACCCTTGGCTCAGAATATACCACTTATCTGTAAGTTATACTCTGAATTTAATCCTTTTATTTTAAACTGTTTTGCGTGTGTATGTATGCCAATTGTTTATTATTATTATTTTGTTATTGACCTGTATGCATTGTACTTTTTGCATATTAAATCTAAAAATTTAATGATGATGTCCATATTGCTCTTAATGAATTCACTGCATGTCTAGAAGAGATAGATTGCTTGACCATGCTTAAAATGCTTAACGGCTGATAACCTTTCCTTACCTTATACTCTTACCATTTAACTATAACCATAAATAAAACACAGACAACTTAAATGTTGCGAAAGCAAAGGGAATTTATTGCAAGGTATGGTGGTGGAGAAAGAGAGCAGTCAGAGCCGACTTCCGCCAGGCAAACCAGGATACCCCAGGCTTTTCCATTGGGCATCTGCAAACGGGTTACAACCACACACCCCAAGGTGCACATATCTACCTCAATGGGGCCACCCCCTCGGGCACTACAGAACCCTCCCCTTTTCTAGGCTAACGGAAGCAACCACAAGCCAACCTGATGGGGAAGTACTTGGAACAAGACTAATAGCCCATTCCATTTGAAAAATGTGGGTTAAGTGTGCCCGATACCATAATGTGCCCTTACCACTGGCCATCGACTGTACTGCGATTTCCGTCCACGCCTGGATCCTTAAGAGCTGAGGCCTGCCACGTCACCTACAAAACTTCCGCTACGCCCCTATAAACATCTCATATAAACAAAAGCATGCCTTCATCATTCAAATGAACACCATCAGACCGATAATTATTATTATTATTATTATTAATTTTTATTTATAGGGCGCCACAAGGTGAGACAGCACAGTACAGTAAACATAAAGCACAGTAACTCAGTAAGCTCAATACACAGCTAGTGAGGGCGGGGGGAGTATCCGCAAATGACGGGGCCCAAAAGGAGGGTGCGGAAGACAGGGAGACCCCCAGAGGAGGGCCCTCCTGGAGGAGGGCAAAGTAGCTGGAGAGCAGAGTTAGAAGTGGTGGAAACAGGAGGAGAGATGGCCCTGCTCAGAGGAGCATACAATCTAAGGGGAGGGGTGGATACTCCACCTAACGAGCGAGTGAAACGAGCCATCACAGAGTTCACCTTTTTCCGTACCTCATCAGCCACTCTGCCTTCCTAGGCACTATATATCCGACCAGCATATAATCGGGTCAGGCCAGGAGGTACGGATCCAAGCCAACTCAGACTGCATTGCAAAAGTCAGATCCACAGATATACCTATCCCCAAGTCATTTCCTCCAAGATGAACGACCAACACATGAGACACACCATGTTTTGCAATCTCGCCTACCAAAAGCTTCGTAAAACCTGTCCACCTTAAAGCCCTCTGACCAATCCACTGAACCACCACGACCCCAAAAGAGCTGATGTATCCCCTGCTGCCCTATGTAATGCAGCCCAATGCACATAAGAGTGTCCCAACACACAGATCTTCCGCAGGGTCTTGTGTTCTGTAAGAGGCAGTGAAAAATAAACATGAACGTTAGCAACATCATACCAAAAGCACTTCCAGCAGCTAGAATATAAAAGAAAAGAGACCAGCAAAGAACCAGAATGGCTCATAGATTTTATGATGCACAACCATAACAGACGAATCAGCAGTCCACCACACAAGAGGTACACATTCTCACAAATAGAAGAAGGAAACAAAGAGGGGAGCCGAAACACAAGCGAAGGTAAAACCATAAACCTCGTGGAGCCAAGAGCCAATCAGGCCCAACTTTTAAGGGAAAAAATTGACAAATCCCTTTGCGCCCTTCTTCCAAAAGCATGAGAAGCCGAAGCCCTGTGAATCCACAGCAGCTTAAGCCCAGGAGAGCAGAAAATCAAGAAAGGAGAGGGTCGAACATAATGTTTATGCACAAGTTTTCCACATGCCTAGCTCCTTTATGGCGCACCCTGACGTCCCCGCCACCGCAGCAGATGCAGCAGCACCAATACGGAATGAATGCGTGCCAAACTGAGGACAATCCAGATCCACAGCCGTCGGAGTGCATTTAAACACCACAGAAAATTGGTACTTGGTGAGAGGGGAACCATTGCCATGCACCAATCAAGGGAGAGCCCCACTCGGTCTAAGGGAAGCAAATTGACTGACTATCACAATAGGGCATACAGAGCAACCAACCCTTGGGACCATTGTAATCCAGCGCCCCCGACCAAACTGGTCAGATTTAGATTCTCTCACCTTACAACACACTGAGCTGCTAGATATCACCATGTGTTGCCCAAGCATGCCTGATGGAGGAAGCCCGAGAGGAAGTGACTAGCTCGCTCACCCGCAGAGTTCCAAAATATAGCATCACAAAAGCTGAGCTAAACAAAGCAACCTCATAGCTGTCCCGAGCAACAACCGGGATAGTGGCCAGCAGACTGCCTAACAAAGAGTCACTAATAGGCCTTCTCTGATCCGGAGGCACCGATCGCTCTCTCGCCCAACCCCTGAGGGCTTTTGAAATCAAGAAACTTTTTGTATATTCTGGCTCACCCTACATCCTAGCAAAAAACGATATCCCCGCCAATGCTCCTGCCATAGACGTCCTAGACCTGCCTGATTGATAACCTGCCCAGACAAATGCAAGCATGCACTTGTCCCCACCTTCCTTACCGCCAAGGCCTTGGCTTCGGAAAGAGCACCACTCTGTCAAGGCAGCTCGATACTTCCTCCAAGTCGAAGGGGCTAGGGAGGAATCGGCAAGCCCCTCTATGTCGACTTGACAATCTGCCATACATAAAGGGGACAGGGTAAACCCGTTAGGGATGCCCCAGGAGCCAAAATTCTAAACCTTTCCATCTGCCCTCTGGATAACGCATCCCCCAACTCATTCTCCGCTCCAGGCACATGCCAAGCTTGAAATTATATATCGCAGGCCAGACAGCTCCAATCCAACCTACTTAAGTGCGTAATCACTGGAGGTGACTTGGCCCTTTGCCTATTGATCGCCTGCACTACCCCGAGGTTGTCACACCAAAAGACTATTTGCTTCCCGACTAATCTGCCTGACCAAAGTTCCACCGCAACAATCACGGGAAAAATCTCAAGAAGGGTCAAATTGGCCATCCAGCCGGACAGCACCCACTCCTCAGGCCACGGTGCAGCACACCACTACCCACCAAAATATGCCCCGAAACCTACCCACCCAGATGCGTTCGTAAAGAGCTTCAGCTCTGGACTGGACACCGGAAGGCCAGGCCACAAACGCACTCCATTAAACTCCTGAAGGAACAGGTCCCACACTGTCAAATCCTCCTGGATCTCCTCCGAGAGTGAGATTCGACCATGCGGGCGCCTGCTCCCAGCCATAGCCCTCTCAAGCTTCCGGCAAAATACCCGTCACACGGCAAGCGAAATTGGAACGCCCCAATAACGCCTGAGCCTGGCGTAATGTCACTCCTCCCTGCCCTAACACCTCCCGTATCGCTCCCCGCAGCTTATCCACTTTGTCAAGCGGTAAACAGAGGCCCCAGACAGTATATATCTTAATTCCCAGGTACGATAGCCGGGTGGTGGGGCCTTCAGTTTTCTCCCCCGCAACCAGCACACCCAGTGAATGGAAAAGAGCCTTAACGCAAACAGCATATCCTTGCAAGTCTCGTCACCCCCGGCCCTACCACCAAGAAATCGTCCAAATAGTGGGCGACCCCTTGATGACCTGTGCCCGCGCAGATACACCAGTGTAAAAATGAACTGAAGCATTCGAAGAATGCACAGGACACCGCGCATCCCATAGGGTGGCATCTATCAATATAATAGACCTCCTCCAACTTGAAACCCATAAAAGGAAAAGAATCCGGATGCAGCGGCAACAAACGAAAAGCTGGCTCAACGTCGACTTTCCCCAGCAATGCCTCTTCGCCAAATCCACGTACCATGTCCAGGGCAGCCTCAAAGAACTGGTACATGACCCTACAAAATTTTTCCGGGATCGCGTTATTCACCAAAGAACCTTGGGGGAATGAGAGGTGCTGAATGAGTCAAAATTTCCCCGCCACCTTCTTAGGAACCACCCCTAAAAGGGACACCACCAAGTACCGATACCGCGGGTTCAGAAAAGGTCCACTCATATGCCCCAGCACCACCTCTCTCTGAACTTTTGCTAACAACACTTCTGGGAACAAACTGGCCAATTTCAAATTCCCCCCTTTACCCGACTGAACCGGCCACGTGATAGGCACTCGAAACCCCTCAATAAAACCCTCTCTCAAAAACTCTGCCTCATACCTGCGCGGATAGCGACTAAGCCATCGGCTCAGGCTAACCAAATTAATCGGCGATCCTGCCTTCCCCAGCGCCAGTGCCGGGCTGGCTACTTGTGATTCTGAAGATGACATGCTAGAACTGTTGCTACTGGACCACAAAGGTTGCTCATCATACATATCATATACATTCATCTCACCTTACCCCACGAAGCCGCCGTCGGAGCCTTCCCACTGACCTTCCATCTCAGCCCCAGCCAAGGCCAGCCGCTCCAGGGACACCGACCTGGTGTCTTCCATCTCTGCCCCGGCCGTGTCCTTTCGGTCCCGAGCCACCGGACTGGAAATTCGACAATCACCGGAAATCCCACCATCTGCTGGGAGAGACATGTTTCTACACGAAGCCTGAGACACAGAACCCATAGACACAGACTGTTGAACATGACTGGCTGCCCCCAGAACAGCACGCAACACCCTACTAACCCTCTCAACCTGCCTGTCCGACAGCCGACCTACTCCTGGGCGCGACCCGTCAGATGCCCGACCCCCCGTGCAATTGATGCCCGGTCAGCGTGCTGACTGCGACAGGATACATAACTCCTGACTCAGGAATCCATCTGGGAATGAACCCTATACTGCAAATCTATCTGCCCCGCTACAAAATGCTGACGCTGAACATGAGCTGGCCCTATGAGACCCCTGCTGCACCCCGTGGTCCCCAGAAACAGCAATGCCTCTGCCATATTCGCTGCCTCTACCCCTAGCAGATCCCCTGCTGGAATGGGCCTGCCTCTCCCTGGTCGATCTGACCCCACCTGGGCGGTTAACCTGCCGCTGGTATGAGCTACACCCATGGTTGCTACCCGCCGTGCTCACCCGCTCCCGGCTGCCCCCCCACCACTGACAGTGCCCCAGGGGATAGGATGACTGCCCCGATGGCCTGGCTCAATGCCCCCCGAGGGCCTCCAGTGCTCGGTGAGTCGCCATGGAGACGGCCGCAAGAGCAGAGGTGACGTCCGTCACTTCCGCTCCGACGGCGACCATGGTGGCAGCTGGAATACCCCTCCACCGAGGCTCACGATGGAGGAAAATACAGGCGCCAACTCAATCTGGTGGAGCGGGGCGCAGGTATAAGAGCCGGGAGTGACCCGGAAGTGCTGAGGGGCAACTGAGAGGATCCGGACGGGACCTCCATACTCACAGTGAGTAGACAAGGGGGCAAAAGGAGAGGAGTAGAGGATGGAGAGGGAAGGAGACAATGAGGTGGGGAGGGGGGACTAGGGGAAAACAGATGACAGGGGAAAAAAGGGAGGAGAGGATAAACCATAGAAGGAGAAGAAAGGAGGGAGATACAAACGGGGAAGAAAAGGAAATAAAGCAATATATGACAATCAATAGGATGGAACCAGAGGTGAAATAGAAAGGTAACAGACCAGAAATAAAGTAAAAGGAAGGAGGGGGAAAAACACTAGAGTGATACTTGTCCGTGCAACGTCCAGCTACTCAAGGGACTGATTCTTCTCTGCCAATCCCTGATATAACTTCGATAACCCCTCCCCATGACTCATATTGGCATCCTTCCACAGACAAATATCTTAACCCCCAGAGTACCAATACAGTCCAACACAGCTTTAGCTTTTAATATCCCTCAAGCTTAAATACAGTCCTCAGTTCCTTAAACCTTTCATTGGTAAGGTGTGAATTGTGAATACATTTGTATACCAAGCCGAATGTACATTTGTGTCATAGAGCCTTGAGGGGTTAAGCTTTTGATTGCTGGTGTGTGTCTGACTAAACTGTGGGCAACAAGGAGTGCTCATTGTCGGTGTAAGACAGTATACTGGGGTCCTATGGCCCATTCAATGGGTGGTGGTAAACCAAAGTGGGTGTGGTTGTGCGATCGCTGTATGGGGAGATTCTGCTAAATCTGTAACTAGTGCGATAGGTGAGAGGAAGATTGAGTGCTGGAATCATGTGTAACCTCATGCAGTAAACACTTCCAAGTCACAAGTGCGCATAGTGCGGTTTGTGGCAGGTAAAGATAGTCAGGAGAGGTTTCCTGACAAAATAGAGGTGGTATATTATTTGACGTTGTGAATATAGGGTAAGATATTAAATAAGGGAGTAGCCAGAGGGGGCAATTTTGACAATTATATTGTTGGATCATTTAAAAGAGGTCTGGTTTTGTACCAGGATGTTGATTTGGAAACACATATTCATCTGTTAAATAGCATAATGGTTGTTGTTATCACATATAATAATAAGTCCCCCCAGTTTACATCCTTTCTTACAAATCTACTATAAAATGAGAGACACAAAATCAGATCATGGCAAATAAAGTAGTTGATTAAAGTACCAACATTGTATGGTGGAGGAGAAAATGATAAGCAGTTTGTCTATAACCAATAATTCTAATATCACAGTGAGGGTCATTTACCCTCTCAAAGTCAATACATAGGGAACCATTTCACTCGGATGCACCCTTATCTTTAAACTTGGATATTCCTTATCTCATAAATCTGAGAATCAACGTCCTTGGGCTAATTGAAAGTAACCAACAAATCTGTCACCGAGGGCGCTGTTCAAAAACCAAAGACTGACTCTTTGAAGGGAGATGAGTTCTACCATTGCATAAAAGTATGCAAATGTGCACACACCAAGCAAAGGCCTCCGACTGCTCAATGTTTTCCGGGCACGCCTGGCTCCTTCAAAAACCAAGGCCCACCACCATACCTACCAAACCTCATAATTCTGCCCAATGAACAAACCCATACCCTTCTTTGTCAAGTGAACTCCATCTGACTCTTCAAGGTGAACACAATGGAATTTAAAGGATGCTCGATCCAAAAACAGTTTGCACAAACCTGGCCACCACAGAATTTGCCTTCCTCTTTTCAACTACCCTCCCATCTGAAAAATTCTTCCACATCCTCTGGGGAACGATATCTGATTATCATAAGACCAAGTCAGACCATAAGGAATATAACCAAGCCAGGTCAGCTTGTATGGGCAAAATTAAACTCACTGGACTTCACATGGGAATACCCCACTGTCAGTCACAATGAAATGCACGGTTGCAGCAGACAGAACTGACCAGCAGAGGAGCCTGCCGAAAAAAGTATTCATCAGTGTAGTGCTCGGTTCCTTTATAAAAAATTACAACTGCCTGAGCAAACTCCATACCAAATTTCCGTTTTTGAAAAATCCACTGCAAGTGTGTCCATGAGATTTGTCTTCAAATATTGTAGGTTTTCTATCAATGATGACCTTTAGTTTGGCCACATACAATATGTCAAAGTCGTATAATTGGATGAAAGAAAGTATATTGATTAATATTGTTTTACCGTGCGTTTGCGAAGCGTACGCCACGTGTTATGGCGTAATCACACGATAAGTCACGCACGCATACACTCGCACTTACACATTCATATATATATAGATTTCATATTTATAATAGTTCCAATCCACAGTTATTTATGAGCAATTGTTATTTAGTTTATAGTTAAATATTGTAATGTTATATGTAGATATTAGCGATATTTAGAGTTCAGGTCACAGGAAGCATGTCATGTTTGGTATCATTCTAATCCCCTATTTATCTGCAGTTGTCCGATTCATCCGCCGAAAGGATCACACATTGCGTGCGCTAGTTATCGATGATAGGGAATAAATGATCAGAATGGTATTGTCTGTATAATGCTAATAGACAAGTTTGAACCAGTTCTTGGTGGGAAAACTAAGTATGCATCATCTGGAGAGCTGACCCCCAACCTTGGAATGCTGACCCTCACCCTTGGAGTGGGTTGTTTGAACTGACCTATGGACTGCATTACACTGGACCTTCCAGGAGCCTGAACCTATGGAAACTTGCCAAGTCACCTGTATTGTCTTCACTGTATCACTAAATGTATATATACAGCTCCCTGGAATCAGCTAAGCAGTCAGACCACAGTCTTCAAGATTGAAGGACTGTAGCTGGATCCAGGGGAGCGCAGCGGGCGCAGTGTATGTATGTATGTATCTATCAGGTATCGGCTCTACTGTATTTATTTATTGAACTGCTAAACTTTTGCTTTTGCTAAATAAATTGCTTGTGCTTTGGAACCACACAAATCGCATAGACAATGCTTTTTGGAAAATGATGAAATTACTTTAATAGGGCAAATTTAGTATGTTTTTCAAAAAGAGATCTAAATATTGAATTAATTCTTTCTATTTTTAGGTAACCATAGTAGATAAATTCTTGAAAATCAGCATTTTAAAATATCTTACTACCAGCATTTTGAGGTTATGGTGGACCAGTAAAATATTTTCCTTTATCATGATAATCTAAGAATTTGGCCACCACCTGATGTGAATTCCTATTATGGCTGTCCCTCTAATTACCTTACTTATATGCACACTTAGAATCAATTCAATCAGAAGCTTTGATGGATTCAGGGATTCCCACAAATTAGAGATTCTTCTTTTCTGATTTTCCAGATCATCCAATTTACTTGTGAAAGAGTTAATGGCTTTGGAATGGAGATATATTGTGTTTTGCAGGGCCACTATATTATCTTCACTTTCACTCGTCCTCTTTTCAAGTTCAGTGATTTTTTAGTGTTTGATTCTAAGGGGGAATTCAATTA
The DNA here is from genome assembly GCF_038048845.1 of Mixophyes fleayi. NCBI lineage: Eukaryota > Metazoa > Chordata > Amphibia > Anura > Limnodynastidae > Mixophyes > Mixophyes fleayi. The sequence goes on from NC_134406.1 coordinate 123,032,820, forward strand.
GCTGCGTTACTATAAAAGTAATGCAGCCTGTGCAATATAACCGATATTATGGTAATAGTGCGTATAATTATCGTTAATACAGTAATTTCAATGCCGGCTTTTTGCTCTTGGTTCCCTGAAAAGACTTACAAGATGGTAAAAGACTTAGCGCAGAGATATTATCGTGGGAATTGCATTCCCACCTAAGTGGGAAATCATTGTATTAATTGATGCTTGAATTCCATCCATTTTTTATTTATTTCTGGCATGATAATTAAAGACATTTTCCAAGGGATTGGAGTGTTATCTTATGAGAATAAAATTTGTGAATCTTCCACCTCATTAATGCTGAGATCAGGTGAATTTCGATTGGTTTGTGATTTGGAATATTGTTATTATTTTTGCCCATTGTGGTCACTTGGCTCTTTTATAAGAATCTATCCATACCACGAATTTCAACAGCCTATCAGGACAGGAGTTGTGGACACCAGCTAGAATTGGCATAGCCAGAGCGTGGTGGTGCGGTGTATCAGTTAGTGGTGATATTTAACAGAGCCCCCAGCAAGGAGGGATGGATTTAGCTGCCTGTAGTAACCAGGTCACGGTCCACTCAACTGGCCCTTTGCTGGTGGGCAGAGAACTACAAATAGTAGGTTAGAAGGGCGAGTGGTCAGACTAGCCGAGGACAGCAAGATGCAAGTAACACAAAACACAATCTGCAGTCAAGGGAATTGTAAGGGAAAGCCAAAGGTCAAAAGCAATCTGCCAGCTCAATACAGTCAGTATGCAAGACTCCCAAAAACAGGAGCAAGCCAAGATAATTGTCATGAGTCAAGTATAAATCAGGATAACATGCTTAAGAGTTCAGAACTGCAAAGCTGATATTCTGACAGGGAATGACAGGCAGAACAGGTTTATATATACTTTGTGGGAGTTCAACTCCTCGCTTCTGGAACTTACCTCCACGCTCCTGATCTTTTGTTTACTTCTTGCTTGGTGGTGCGATCATGTGACTCTGGGTGGGGAGTTTGAAACTCCCTGCTCTATATAAGCTCCACTCTCACACACTGTCTGTGATATCAATGATCACCTAATTGCATCTCAGTGAACTTGTATGAGCTGCACATGCTGTGACACGTACTAGTCCTACTTCTACTGCCTTAGAAAGAGCAATTTCCCTTGTCACTCTGTCTTCATTTTAAATATATTTAACTCACAAAACAAATAATTTCTGAGAGAAATTCCATTTTTGGAAAAAATGTAAACATTACAATCTAATAAATCCATAGAACAGCTACTTCTGGCGATCAAAAACAGCTTTGTGCGATTACCACGCTTGTGATAACTATTTCCCCCCTAATAATAAATCATAGTTGCCTACTCTCCCGGAATGTCTGGGAAACTCCTGAATTTCTGGAAACCCTCCCGGACTCCCGGGAGAGCAGGCTATCCACCCAGTTCCTAACCACCTAAGTAGTAAAGTGACGGGGAGTAGGGCTTAGGACGCCCCCTGCTGCTATTGGTCAGAAAATGTGATTGATGTTTAGGTGGTGTGGCCAAAAGACGCGACCCAACCGGCCCTGCCCCAACACACCCACCTCCCTTCAATCTCCCGGAGCAGGCCTTGCCAAAGTTGGCAAGCATGTAATAAATATTACTTTGTCAAAAACAAGAAAGCTATCAGTTTTCTAAAATGTGTTGCAATGGTAATTTCACGCTAGACCACCAATTTCCTCTAGATGACACTATTGCAACAGATGCATTGTGAGCTTCTACCAGAGCAATGAGAATGTTGGTATTAAATAAATGTTGTCAAACACTCCTAATCCCACTGTGTTCCTGAGGCAACTTTGCAAACTCTTGCTTGCCTCCCTAATTAGTTTGAATACAGCTCTGCAGAGTAACAGATAAGCCATACAAAGAGAAAATTAAAAAGTACAAGTATTTGACCCACTAAAATCGATTGTGGTTATATGATTGCATATAGGTTTTTTTTGAAGGTCAGTCTTATGGCTAAGAGTTCCAGAGCCTCAACCAGGGATAATGAGGTCCCATATCTTACAGTGTGAAGTGTTGCCTCTCAATAACACGTAACCATTTATTCTTCCAAATGTCACTCAATTAGCTGAGTTTGTACTTTTAAATGACAAAGTAATAAAATTACACAAGTCAGGTATATCATGTCTCTAAACAATACCACTAATGTCCCTGGTTACCCTTTGATAGAATTCATAGGGACTTTCTCCCAGGTGTCTCTCTTAAGTTTCTTACCTTTATAAGGTTTTAGGTGGTATGGAGGATCAAAAGATCCTAAAAGCATGGCTGATTGCTTCCCCAAAAAAGGCAACTGATTAAACACTCCTGTCAGCACAGCAGGTATCACTTGTCGGTCTAAGCTTTTAATATTCAGTATTTGGCCCCTAGTGACCATTTATTCTCCAGGGCAGAGAGTATAGACAGCAGTGTTGTGTGTTTTGTGCCATGTTAGTAATTAAAGGTCAGGTAGTCATTTGGTTTCCACGTTGATTGTCACCTGCTTTTGGGTTTTGGTGTCCCCCTCCATTCCCCACCAACTTTTCACCTCTTCTCTGTTGCAATTGGAAGTCCTGCTTCTCAGTCTGGCATTTTGGAGAAAGTAAATCTGGACACCACACATCTGTTCACCTGTTTTGCCTTACAGTCACTTGGGTATTCACCCCCAGGGCGCCTGGAGGGCGCCACAGATTAAAAATTTCTTTAAAACTGTGCGGCGACCGCTGACCATACCTTTCACGGCCGCCGCACAGCTTCAGATACATCCACACGGAGGGGGGAGGGACTATTGATCATCACCACCGTTGCCTCTCTGCTCCGTCTCCTCCCCTCCACTCACTTACTTTCGGGCCGCGACATCATCATCACGGCCCGACAGTGTCAGTGAATGGAGGGGAGCAGAGAGGAGGCAAGTTAAGGTAAGAAAAGACGGAGCAGGCGCCGATTTTGAAAATGGGGCGGGGGGGGCGCGGGGCAGGGGGCGTCGATTTTGAAAATGTGCCTAAGGCGCCAAGGACCCTAGCACCGGCCCTGTTCACCCCTATGTTTCCTCATGGCAAATGCACAGAAAGACTTAGAAGAAGTGTCCATGTGGCCAATATCCCAACTAATAATATTACCAGATCTGCTCTAAAGATGGTCATACAAGCCACCTCACACAAGGCAGGACTTCAGGAGTGTATCAACCAATTTGTGACCAGTTCATAGGGAACCCTTCACCCAGACCATGGATATAGTTAAAAGGCTTGGTTCAGCAGTGTTTAATGGTCTATCATAGCTGCTCGTCCGAGATCTGTGCTAAACCATGGTCAGACTCAGTGCTCTATCCACCAAACGTCACTTCTTACTCATGATTATTATCTTTAATTTATAAGGCTCCACAAAAGATCCACAGCATCGCACATGACATTTAGAGTAATATAGAATAAACATACTGCAATGATCACAATACATGAAAAACAAAATAATACATATACCAGACAAACTGATTAAAGAAATTACACACAGGTAAATTTGTAATGCATATCAAGTTATTTATGGGACAGTGAGTGAGAGTGATGGTAATCTCCAATGTGAAGTAGGTCTGCTCTCAAGAAGGCAGGAAAGCAGACACAGAGATACAGAGTTTGATGAAATAGTAGAAGGAGACAAAGAAAAGGGGCCCAGTTTGTGATAGCTTGCATACTAAAGGGAAAGGGAAGACACAAATAGGGTGGTACCAAGTGGGGGAGTGGAGGTGATGGTTGAGGCAAGGGAGTTAGGAGGAAGGCTGATAGATTTGAATAAAGAAGTAAGTTTTAAGGGCATGTTTGAAGCCTTGGAGAGTAGAGGCTAATCTGATAGGGCATGGGAGATATTTCCACAGGTAAGGAGCAGCCCAGTCCTGGGCATATGAGTGATAACAGATAATTAGTGTGGTAGTAAGTTGGCAGTCATTGGCAGAGTGAAGGGTGTGGCAAGGAGTGTGGGTAGAGATTAGGTTGGAGATATAAGAGGGGAGAATTTTTTGAGAGCTTTGAGGTGATACTTGAGGAGTCAATGTAGTGACTAGCAGAGAGGGACAGCTAACACAGATCAGGGAAAGAAAATAAAATGGGCAGCAGCATTGAGGATAGATTTCAGAGGGAACTTTGGGAAGGCCAAAGAGAAGGCGGTTACATTAAACGAAGCAAGAGATTATAAGAGAATGAATAAGAGGTTTGGTGGCTTCCATGGTGAGAAAGGGCCTTGATCTTGGATATGTTCTGGAGGTGATGGTGGGAGGAATTGGAGAGGGACTGAACGTGAGGTTTGAAGGAGAGGGAAGAGTCAAGGAAGGCCCCCTAGGCAGCAGACTAGAGGTATAGGAAAAGAGTGTAATATTATCAAGAGGCAGAGAGAGGGGGAGGTGAGGAAGTCCTAGAGGGGAGGGAAAATTTATTATTTCAGTCTTGAAAATGTTGAGTTTAAGAAAGCTCAGGAATCAGGAGCATATAGGACATCTATAGAGCAGGCCTCCATTCTCGACTCCACCCACGTAACCATCAAGTGGGTGGAGGTTGATGACACTATTAGCAGCATTGCACACCCCCCCTCATTTGCTACCTAACATCCTCACCAGAATTTCCCAGAGGGGAGGTTTTCAGTGTTGGCAAGTATGTATTAAGGCAGGTGTCACATTTGTATTTTAGAATAGTCTTATTTTTGGCTACCTACAAAAGGTCAAAAACCGCATTTTCATTAATGTTTCATGCTGTTTTTATACTTCAATAGCTTTTCACAGCATGTGTATGACACGCTAGAGAATGTTACATTCATTTCAATGGACCTGGATTTCAGTGGCTTTTTTCCTGCTAAATGAACACACTACATGGAAAACAGTTAGTGTTCCAGGGAAGAATAGATCCCTTAGACTTTTGTTATATAAACAGATAACTGCTGCTTTTTTCACTGACATATGGAACACTGCTTTCAAAATGCCAGTGTGACAATAGCCCAAAGTCTAGGTTATAGGAGATCCCCTTCATATGCTAATCATGAATCCATCTTTCCTCCAGTCTCAACTAGTATTCCTACATTTAATTCAGACTTCCCAAGAATAAATGTTGTGAGGTATTTGTAATACTTACTCTGTACAGCCCCTTGGAAGATGTTGCCACTTTATAAATCAATAAATAACAATATTAGTACATCAAAAAGATTGTTAATAACTGAATGGGACAGGGATCAATACTTATCCATGTGATAATAGCTAATAACTTTAGCTCATTCTGGGCGAGTTACATTTGTTACTACAACATGCTTGCCGACTCTCCCGGACTGTCCAGGAGACTCCTAAAATAGTGGGTGATCTTCTGGACCCAGAGCCGGATTAACCCGAGGTCTAACTGGGCTATAGCCCAGGGGCCTCAGGCATCCAGGGGGCCCTTCAAAGTCCTCAGCAGCATTATTGATCGGTCCGGGGGAGGGGGCGCCCCCAGCCCGATCAATGCTGCTGAGGACTGTCAGTGCAGTCATCCGTTCCTGGCGTCGCTCAGTAATCTGCTTACTGAGGAGATCTTGCGAGAGTTCGTCAACTCTCGCAATATCTCCTCAGTAAGGAGCTTATAGCGCACTGCGGAAGGAGGACTGCACTGACAGGTAAGTGCTTGGGGGGCCTCACGGGGGGCGGCGGGCGGCTCACATTGGGGGCCTAACGGGGAATGGGGGCCCCCTTAGCCCAGGGGCCTCCATTCCCTTAATCCGGCCCTGTCTGGACCCTCTTACAATCTCCCTAATGGCCAGTCAGAATTACGTATTGTGAGCATAACAAAGTTTGACAAAGCAATTTCCTTTGTCACGCTTCTTCCCCAGGGTGTGATGATGAATTTTGCAGTGGATAGAGGTGGACTATGCTAAATGTGTCATTGTGTTGCAGTATGTGGAGTGTGATGATGGTAATCACGTCATTAAGTCCCACCTGACCTAACTTTGCCTTCCTGGAGCTCAGAAAAGTAGGCAAGTTTTAACTACAATCTGGGGGTAGTTTTTAGCAGTAAAACTATTTATTACTGTGCAGTTGCAATCAATATGCAACACTGTATATCGCACAACGTATAAAGAAACACCATTGCAATTCACTATGCCAGGGCTGCCCACTGTTCAATCCAGTATTATCCATCTACTGGCAGCCATACGCTGTCAGTGAATCAAAATGCTGTGTGCATGCTTTTTCCGTTTAGCTGGTGATGTATACAGCTGGATCCCATTGAAAATTGTGCATGCTATCTGCTCCTTGATATGCTTGTTACATAACCATACGCTTTTACACTTTCTCTCATATAACACGCCTGTTTTAGTCCTTTTAAACCTAATTTTCGTTATCTCAGAGTTTTATACTTAATGTCTCCTGAATCAAGGCATTATAAATTCATATTCACAATACAGATATATATGTATGAAATAAGTCCTTTACTTGTTCAATTATATAATACCATAATCTTACAGGTGGTACATATAATAGACAAGTTAACCCGTGCATGATACTCATGCATTCTAGTCAAATTAAGCTACTTAAGGTGTTAAAAAGGTTCTTGTCATGCATTTGGGGCTAGGCCAGGCCTCCTCAGGGGAAGAGCGTTATTTCCCGGCGTAAGCGCCCTTTTTTAACGTGGTTTTGTCCACATGTCACCACCTCATCATTCTTCTCCATCACCTCATCCTTCATCTTTATCGCCACATCTATCCAGATGTCTATCCAGACACAAGGATCTCTCTCAGCGGTCCTGAGTATCACACTCCTCTCGCTCTGTCACCCCCGGCAACCACCAACCACTCCCCACTGTTACCCCCAGCAACCACCAACCACTCCCAACTGTCACTTCTCCTTCAAAAAATATATATATATATTTTTAAAATCTTTATAAACACTTTTAACAATTAACAAATTAAATTAACAAATTAAGAACATCTTAGTATACCAAATTTCAGCCCTTTCTGAGTTTTTTTTTCCACACACACTAAGCATTTAGTAGGTCAGTGTATAACTCCGCCTAGCAGGTGGCGCTGCAGCAAATTTTAGCCCTTTCTGAGTTTTTTTTTCCACAGACACTAAGAATTTAGTAGGTCAGTGTATAACTTCGCCCAGCAGGTGGCGCTGCAGCTTGTTGTTTTTTTTTCCACACACAGACACACGCCACTAGGCTTTTAAATAGTAAATGAGATTCTGGGCCTGAGTCATTAAGGAGAGTAAGGCAAAAAAGGAGTACATTTTCTCCTGGACAAACCATGTTACAATGCAATCGGTGTAAATTAGATTATTATTTTGCATGTAAGGAATATTCTGGTTGCTTTTTCATAGCTTCCTATACTCGGTATAGAAGCACTCCGTTGCTTAGTCAGAAAATGGGGAGTAGGTATTTTAAATTAATAAAAATGTAAAACCAGAAGCTAACATAAAAAATGTTCAATAGAATAAAATTATATAAACATAAAAATACACAATCACACTGCTCCTAGTTCATGGGGCCTTTTGCTTACCCCAGACAAAACCTGTGCACAGAAAAGAAAGAAAAAGAACTGCGCTCTGTAGATTGGTCACTAATTCAAATATAAATGGCATTAATCCATCCTATGTGCAAATATAATACAGAAAGAAGGGTCTCTCTAAATAAAAAACAGTAATTTAATATATATATGACATACAAAGCACCTACTATAAAATAGGACACATAAAACATGTGTGTAAGCAAGCAGAGAGCAAAAGGCTTCAGGCAAATTTTCAGCAATATAGCCAATTGAGTCCAACACTGTCTTAATGAAACCTGGTCGATATATAATCTCCTGAGGGATCCCGGTAGCACTAATAGTAGGGAAAAAATATATCCCCATACAAGGATGTCATATGCTCCAAAACGGATCCCACTATTCAAGTGTAACAGAGAAATCAAGGTCCTCAATATAAAACACTCCAGAACAATTGTAAACATCTAATCCTTCCATTCCAGTATCGAATATAGTAGCAGTCCCCACTTTAGACAAAGAACCGTCTTACTAGTGTCCTTGCATAACAACCCTCCGGAGGGATATCAGACTGAGCGTGCATGCTAAAAAGACGCAGGAAAACCGCTTGTAGCCTCTCCGAACTACTGGTGGATGCAGCTTGTTAATCCGTCCGGTCAAGGAACATGGATAGGAGTGTTCGTTCTGCCTGAATACTGTCACTGATGCAGAAAGCTGGATTTCTTGACATCCTGGTAGCCTACAAATGTCGCATTTCATCTTCACACAGCAAATATTTTTCAAAACTGATTCCAATCAGTCTGTTAAAGTAATAATTGAATTTCTTCAGCAAAAGAAACTTTAAGAATAAAAAATTATATTATTGTTTATTTACATGATGAAAGCTTGCGCTTTGATATTATCAGTTAAAATTTCAATCTCTGAAATTCTGCCGTCCACAGACCAGACAGTTCTTTTTATCAGTAACAAAAGTAGGTTGTATTACAATTCACAAATGTCATATTACAATTCGCTAAGACGGCATATAGGCGTTTCATGGTCCTTTAGGCTTTACTGTATACAATGGTGGTTTAGGAGGACTTCTTGCAAAAGTCTTTATTCACCAACTCTGATTAGAAATATCTGTTCTTCAAATGAACTCTTTCCAGTGCTGCTCACATCCCTGTCTTCAGCTCACGCAAAGAGATAAAAAAAATAACACATCAAATAAAACAAGACAAAAGAAATATTTCTTATTAATATATTGGCTTCATCCAAAAATAACTTTGACAGTTTCCCCATTTGATAGTTACATCAAATATCACACTATATTATTATTATTATTATTATTATTATTATTATTATTATTATTATTATGAGGTTTTGTTTGTTCAAACAGTTCTATAATTTCTTCTCCTGTATTAGTCGCTCTTTCAATTTCTCTACTCAATATTTTTTTTTACAAACAGTGCTGTATACATTTTAATACAAAATAGATAATCAATAGTATTACTAATATAAAGAAAATAAATATTCCTAATGAATGCAACAATGATTGAAACCATGTACCAAAACCTGAATTTTTTTTTTTTAATCTAACCACGAAAACCATGTAGCTACTGCAGATAATGCTTGTATGTTCTCCTCGTATTTGCTTGGGTTTCCTCTGGGTGCTCCGGTTTCCTCCCACACTCCAAAAACATACTAGTAGGTTAATTGGCTGCTATCAAATTGACCCTAGTATCTCTCTCTGTGTCTGTGTGTATGTATGTATGTATGTATGTATGTATGCTAGGGAATTTAGACTGTAAGCTCCAATGGAGCAGGTACTGATGCGAGTGAGTTCTCTGTACAGCGCTGCAGAATTGGTGACACTGTATAAATACATGATGATAATAATGTCATGTTATGTATCTTTGCAAAATCTCTCTTTAGTTTTACTACTTCATCCACATAATTATCTTCTCTAGATTATCTGTGCAATTTGTGAAAAAGGTACTACTTTGTTTCAAACTTCATCTGTAATGTTACACAATAACCTCCTGTTTGTGCAGTAAAATAGCTTAAGACCAATCTATATTGTATACATTTTTGTTTTTAAAACTTTAAGCTCTTTACAACATAACAGAAGGTTTCATCATACACATTACTTATTATTTTATTTTTTTTAAGTAATTTTTATTAGGGTTTTTTCAAAACAAAACAATGAGTTTGAAACATACCAAGAGAATGTATAAACATACTGTATACATATGAAATTCAAAAATGTTTACACACAATAGTAAGAAAGACTTAGATAAATTATCTAAAATCCGGTATGTTATTCATGGAAAAGAAAAATGTTGTTTGTTTTTATTTTTCAGAGGGAGGGGGGAGACGAACAATGGGGGAAGGAAAGGTTTTAGAGATGGGGAGGGGAACATTAAAATATTCTACTCATTGTTTTATGCATCAGAATATAGGAAAGAGGAGCGTTAACCCGTATGGTTATATGGAGATCAAATTAGTTTAGGATTTTCTGAAACTTATAAGCGTAGTGATCCTTCTTAAACCTGATGGGGGTACATATCAAAACAACAGAGAATTGTCAAACGGTTGTCAAGGGAGGCTCAGCATCATAGTAATTTGTCCAGGAAGACCATGTGTTTTTGAAATTCACTGGTTTGTCTTTGAGGAGAGCTGTGATGCTTTCCATCCTATAGATTGACCAAACTTTATTGATAGTAGCTGAGAGCGAGGGGGTAGAGGTATTTTTCTATAGTGCGGCAATTAAACATTTAGAGGCATTCAATATATGATTGATAAGTTTGTGCGTGGAGTGACTAGTGCCCGGGAGCCGTCTAGGAACAAGTGAGTATAGGGGGGACTCGGGCATTTTAACCAGTGTAATATCCTTGATGAGATTATGAATTTGTTGCCATTAAGGTCGTAGTTTAGGGCAACACCACCAAACGTGCAACAGGGTACCTCGCAGACCGCACCCTCTCCAACATCTGTTGCTAGTAGTCGGAAAGATAGAGTGGAGACGAGAGGGGACCAAATACCATCTGTAGAAAATTTTGCAAGAGTTTTCCTTTATCCTAACTGATATAGATGACTTAGCTATATTAGTTCTCACCTTTGACCATTCTTTAGGAGTCAGGGTCTCCCTGGTGTCCCTCTCCCAGGCAAGCTCATGAGGGTCTTTTTCGGGATGGCCAAAGTTATTAATCAATTGATACAAAGTGGAAATTAAGCCTTTAGTAGTCGGGGAACAGCGACATAAAGATTCTAAAGTAGAACATTAAACCGAGGGGGAAGGCGCGTTTAAGGATCGATAGAGGTGCCTAAGTTGAAGATATTGATAAGAGATTTTTTGGGGCAAATGTAATCTTCTCTGTAAGTCTGAGAATGTAGGAAAAACCCCAGCCGGGACCAGATCCCAAATGAAGAGCAAATTATGTGCGGACCAGTAATGAAACATTTTATGATCTAACCCTGGCTCAATGTTTTTATTGTTCCAAAGTGGGACAAGGAGTGGGTAATTAGATCGCAACTTGTAAAATCTGGTCACTTGATCCAATAATGAGACAGAAAAACAAGCAGTTGGAAGCTGGGCTAAACGTCTAGTCCTATGCTGGGATGGTATCCAGAGTAAAGAATATGGAGAATATAATTGCAATATGTCTGCCTCAATCTGCGTCCACACTCTATACTGAGGGGGTGAGTGCCATAAGATACATTGTGACATATGCGTAGCTCTATAATACTTTATTATGTTTGGGAGGCCCAATCCTCCAGAGGTTTGACGTTTAGAGAATATTCGCATACGCACTCTAGGCTTACAACCTGCCCATACAAATTTAGATACCATTTGCTGAAGGTGCTGGTGAACATGTAAGGGAACCTGAATTAGGAGCGTTTGCCACAGATAGAGTAACCTGGGTAAAACATTCTTTTTGATTGAAACCATCCTGCCTATCCAGGAAATATGAAATCTATTCCATTGAGTTAGGTCACCCCGAATTGTATTAATAAGTCTAGGGAAATTGGCCGCGTATAGAGAGGAGTAATTCTTGGTTAGGTATATTACACATTACTTATTTTATCAATCAATGTAGCTAAACCTTGGATATAAAATCAGTTCATATTTCTATGTGTAATACTTGAAAATTCTAATGTAATCAATTCTTGTACACTAGTTGATTCACTAACAAATTGTGATACTGGTTGTTTTTCACTCTTTTGTTTCTTATTATTATATTATCTATTAAAATACTTTTGCTGTACAATTTCCTTTAAATTATTATGTGTAAATACATTAACAACTGGAATAACCTCGTCTAGATAACATATTCTACTTTAATTTAGTGATAAACACTTATATGCCTTACTTTCATATTTGTAATATATTATCTGATAAAATGGGGAGGAATTCAATTCCCCCCGTATTAGCACGGCGTTAAAGTTATTACGGTAATTTTAACCCGGCTTTCTGCTCGCAACTCAGGGAGCTGCGAGCAAAAAGCCAGTGTTGAAACTACCGTAATAATGGTAATTAAGCATTATTACCGTACTTTTAGCCGTAACGCGGCCGATTTAATTCGCCCCATGGTATTGCTACATGTAATATATCTAAGTAGAAAATATCTATAACCTTTCCATATTTGTTATTCTCTAACTGCTCTTTACAATCACCATCTTGTAACATTATAATATTTTATTTTGACGCTACTGTTCCCAAAGATCTCTTAAGTCCAACATATCTACATTTTAGATTTATTTTTAAATGCAGGACTTTTCCCAGTTTTACCTAGATGTTCATTTCTCTCATCTATAGGTCTATTAAAAGCAGGTTTCAATCAATCTAATCCACTTTAGTTCTAAAATTTCAACCTCTTGCATACATATAACACTTTCAGTCAATACATGTGGGAACAATTTTAAGTAAAGAGGTTGTGTTTCATTATATTTCCCAGCAACTGGTCTTCCCTCTAACAAACAAAGCAATTCTGTAAAATTTAAAGGTTCTGGCAACAATTCAACATTTTGGTGTCCATGTAATAGTCCATGTGTAAATATCCAACACTTTGTTTAATTGCTCATCCTATCATACCATTTTACACATTTTCAGGAGGATTATTACAGTATTGACATATACATTTCAGTTGACAGTCTCTCATTTCAATCTTCAGGTTTATCTCCAATTACTTATTTTTTAATTCTACCTTTATATGTGTCATTATTGTATGTGTTATTAGTTGTGAGGAGAATGAATGATGAAGACAGTTCTGATTCTCTGGTAATTGGTATATCTGCGCAGGTCAACTGAAGGCAGCCCTCTGTACACCCACACACAATCCACATATAATGTGCAACAGGTAACTTGAACAATAACTAATGGTGACAGAGCTGGCGCTCACAGTTCTCAAAAGTTAGTATTATAGTACTGTGTATATCTTCTTTCAGATTTGATGTAAATCCTCCATAGGTTCCAGAAATAAATGGTAGTAAAAGTAAATTTCAGATATTCCATCTCCACGAATATGGTCATATATAAAATAAGAAAAAAAAAGAATCATATCATAGTGTAACATGTAATGTATGATTTCATAATAGACAACTAGATGTCCCAGGGATCCGGTGAAGGTTTATAATGAAAATACACACACCACGTGATGGAGGTTTTCAATCCCCTATGGGGTGTACACTTACAAGATTTCAATCTTGAACCACACAGATCAATACATGGACATAGATGTCCTCCTCAGATTATGTCTTCTTACAGGATCCTCTCAGAATCGATACTCAAAAAGAGAAGTAAGAGACGAATAGTGCATTATCTCCCATAAAAGATATTTTATTGCACCAAAGATACATAAAAACAATGTATAAAAAAAGCTTCCAACATATCCAGATCGAACAGAGACATCAGTGAAGCTGGACTCTTACCGAATCTCAGATGGAAAAGCGCGTGTAAGGAGAAAGTAAATCCCATCCACATGGTCGGGGAGCCGGCTCACTCCCTTCACGAGTAGTAGAGATCCAGGATAAGTTCAGATCAACTGGCGTGTATGTCCATTCGGGTATTCGCCCCTCTTCTGCCGACGCATTTCAATTTGTCAAAAATCTTTATCAAGGTATGAGGGCAGACATGAACATAAGGGTATATAAAGTCCCTTCATCTAATAAGAACCTCTAGAATTAACATACGGTATTCATGGTAACCAGTCCGTAATATTGAGCTTCATATAACTTAACATATTTTCGACCAATATCATCATATTTAAAGTGATTCACCTAAGGGGTTATATCCCATCACATTACCCCCAATAAACGTGTGCATTTCTAAAGTCCATAATGAAAAACGTACAAAAATCGGACTTCAACTCACACAGCATACCTCTTAAAAAATAGAACACAAATATCTGTAACTCTCGTATCGTCCCCATAAAGTGCTTCAATATAATCATGTGTGAACATGGATTCAATTACTGTGCAAGAAAATTAGTCCAAATAACGGACTTCACATACTGCAAAATCTTATCAGTAAATACAAGATATAAATATGCGCTAATACCCAGTTGAGTAGGAGGTGGCTGCCGAAAATGGGGACAGTGTAAAAGGGGGGACCCCTCCCCCTGGTTGGATATCAAAGGACCACAAGAAAAGATTTGAGGTAGTCCCTAGGCGCCTGTTTGTTGTAATAATTAAGGTATATGTTAGAGACCAATAGGTATTTAATTAGGTCCATACAAGAACACAAGGGTTAAATGGAGATGTATACTCCATCTTCCAATATCATGGTACTGGTTAAATATATAATAATACATTCAGCAGGTAAGCTGACATTAAAAGTTTTGATTCTGAAAACGAACACAATCCGCTCGTTTTATAGTGAGGGTATAAAGTATATAGTGATTTGCAGCAATCTTGCTGATATAAAAGGTTCTGTTTATGAACACAAATTACTCACTTAAACGTGATAGTCCAGGTTGATAGTACAAGTAATAAAGTTCAGCCCGATGGTGTGCATCGATTGAAGCAGGTCCCGAAGGATAATGATTAATTGCAGTATCACACGCTGTGGGTAATATTCCCCGAACTGATCACACAATAAAAAGTCAATAAGATGGATGCGAGTCATTGAATATCAAAGGTGTACAAAGCTCCGGTGTATCACAGGAGGGTAAAGAAGGGGAACTTACCCGGCTCCTGGAGGGCCCGCTCTGCAGATGCCTGTTCCAGGAGGCCGCTATGTGGTTCTCCGTCCGTGTTGCTCGGCATCCAACTGTCAAGTGAAAGTACGTGATCCGCGCATGCGCATGCAGCAGTGTGTATCCGATCTGTACAGGCATGCAGTTGATGTGGCAATACAAAAGTGTAGATGATGGTTGATGTTGGTAAATCCGTTTGGAATTCCTTACCTACGCGTTTCGCCCAATAATAGGCTTCCTCAGGGATGTGTGGAGGACAAAGGCCACTTTGCCTCCCTTATATAGTTGTTTAAACGGAATTGACCAATAGAAAGTCTTTATAGTCCAGATGTATTAATTAGGACTTTTCAATGGGTAAATTCAATATATGGCAGCAAATTAATGTACATGGTATTGAATATATATGGAATTCCTAAGTAGAGATCGAGAATGTTAAAAAGTTGCAAACATATCCTCTATTCTCTAAAGGATAAAATTGTGATGGTACATAATACAATTTTTAATCTTAGCAAAATCAACTTTAGCAAAGCTCAAAATTAAATTTTGGGTAAAGGACTAAAATTTGCTCCTAATAGGCCAATGGACAAGTTTGAAACGTACATTGACATTCATAGATTTATTCGTAAGCTTACCCTCAAGAGGTACTTTACTAAAGACCAGAGAGACATTGCCTCTACCACAAATAATAAGAACATTAGGGAGCAAACTGATAAATAAATCCACACGACTTTAAAGAATAAGTCCACGTTTTACCCTAACTGTATGAAAGGATCCTTTATAACTACGTTTCAGAAACTAGTTGAAAATGACCTTGAGCATCTGAGAATAGAGAGTAAAGGTTCGCAACGTAACATCAGTAGGGCAGAAATGAAAGCCATTAAAGAGCTTAAGAACAATCGCGAGATTGTCATAAAACCAGCGGATAAAGGGGGGGGGAATCACTGTCCTCAACACCACTGATGATCTAATGGAGTTGGAGAGACAAGTAAAGGACTCAAGTACCTATGAACATATAAAAAGTGACCCCCTTGCAAATTATCAGAAAGACCTAGTGAAATTACTTAAAAGTGCATCAGAGGAGGGGATACTCAACAAAACAGAACTGGAGTTTCTTAAGATTAAGAACCCAAGACTACCGGTTATATATCACCTCCCGAAAGTGCATAAATCTCGTACCAACCCACCAGGGAGACCGATTGTTTCTGGGATAGACTCCCTTACTACCAACCTATCAAGTTACATAGACTATTTCCTGCAACCACTTGTCACTCAGCAAAGAAGCTATTTGAGGGATACTAGCCATGTATTGGAGGTCCTGCAGGATGTCCAATGGGAAGAGGGCTTTATCCTTCTCACATGTGATGTAACATCATTGTACACGATTATCGACCATGATATGGGGTGTCAACATGTGAGTTCCATTCTTAGAGAGGAATCAAACCTCCAAATGGAACAGATAGAATTTCTTTTGCAGAGTATACGTTTTGTCCTACACCACAACTATTTTTGGGCGAACAGTGGATACTATAGACAGATTCGCGGGACAGCAATGGGCGCGAAATTCGCGCCTAGTTACGCGAATTTGTTTGTGGCCCACTGGGAGAACCAAAGCATATGGAATAATAATCCTTTTGCAGAATATGTACACAAATGGTACCGATTCATAGATGACGTACTGTGTATATGGTCAGGTACTGTAGAACAGCTAGAGGAGTTCTTACTTTACATTAACACCAACGATCTCAATATGAGGTTTACAGCCAACTTCAGCAGAGAAAAAGTTGTCTTTCTGGACTTAGAGATTTACATTGAGGAAAAGAAAAGAGTTGCAACTAAAACACATCTGAAGGAAGTGGATTGCAACTCTTATATTCCGGCCTGTAGCAGCCATCATACCAACTGGCTGCGTAATATACCTAAAGGCCAGTTTACTAGGATTAGGAGGAACTGCTCTACCTTAGAGCAATATGACATTCAAGCCAACCTGATAAGAGATAGGTTCCTACAAAGGGGTTATGATAGTACCACTGTATAGAGAGCCCTTGTCGAAGTCAGGAAAGAGGACAGGGAGAATCTCCTAACTAAGAAAACAAGAAAACCTTTTGAGCAATCTGACGCCCCCTCATTCATCACTAGATACAGTAGTGATTCCAAAAAGATAGAAAAAATTATCTACAAACATTGGAACATCCTGTTTGGTGACGAGAAATTGAGGGAGGTTCTACCGAGTAAACCCAGGTTTATTTACAAGAAGGCTAACAACTTAAAAAATGCCCTTGTAAACAGCAGTATTCCAACCACTACACAGACACCTATTAGTACATGGTTAGGAGAAGATAAAAAAGGGTTTTTCCACTGTACAAGATGTCAAGCATGTAGAACTAGCCATGTGAGGGACACAAAGCCTGCTAGTACTTTTACTGCAACTGTTACAGGTGTCACGTACACCATCAAAGATAAAATCACTTGCGACACCAAGGGGGTGATATATATGCTCGAATGCCCTTGTGGAAAACAGTATATAGGAAGGACTGCAAGAGATCTACATACCCGTGTCAGTGAGCACCAAAGGAACATCAAAAAGGGATTTGAGGCACATAGTGTCTCAAGTCATTTTGCCCTCTTCCATAATAAAGACCCCTCAGTGCTTAAATTTTTAGGCATTTGCAAAGTAAAAAAATCATGGAGGGGGGGTGATTTCATTCGGTCCATGTCACGTGAGGAGAGTAAATGGATCTATACACTCAAGACTTTAACACCACGAGGCCTCAATATTGACTTTGAGCTTAACAGCTTTCTCTAGTGTACACTTTGTGTTTATTTCTTATGTACCATCACAATTTTATCCTTTAGAGAAATAGAGGATATGTTTGCAACTTTTTAACATTCTCGATCTCTACTTAGGAATTCCATATATATTCAATACCATGTACATTAATTTGCTGCCATATATTGAATTTACCCATTGAAAAGTCCTAATTAATACATCTGGACTATAAATACTTTCTATTGGTCAATTCCGTTTAAACAACTATATAAGGGAGGCAAAGTGGCCTTTGTCCTCCACACATCCCTGAGGAAGCCTATTATTGGGCGAAACGCGTAGGTAAGGAATTCCAAACGGATTTACCAACATCAACCATCATCTACACTTTTGTATTGCCACATCAACTGCATGCCTGTACAGATCGGATACACACTGCTGCATGCGCATGCGCGGACCACGTACTTTCACTTGACAGTTGGATGCCGAGCAACACGGACGGAGAACCACATAGCGGCCTCCTGGAACAGGCATCTGCAGAGCGGGCCCTCCAGGAGCGTGGTAAGTTCACCTTCTTTACCCTCCTGTGATACACCGGAGCTTTGTACACCTTTGATATTCAATGACTCGCATCCATCTTATTGACTTTTTATTGTGTGATCAGTTCGGGGAATATTACCCACAGCGTGTGATACTGCAATTAATCATTATCCTTCGGGACCTGCTTCAATCGATGCACACCATCGGGCTGAACTTTATTACTTGTACTATCAACCTGGACTATCACGTTTAAGTGAGTAATTTGTGTTCATAAACAGAACCTTTTATATCAGCAAGATTGCTGCAAATCACTATATACTTTATACCATCACTATAAAACGAGCGGATTGTGTTCGTTTTCAGAATCAAAACTTTTAATGTCAGCTTACCTGCTGCATGTATTATTATATATTTAACCAGTACCATGATATTGGAAGATGGAGTATACATCTCCATTTAACCCTTGTGTTCTTGTATGGACCTAATTAAATACCTATTGGTCTCTAACATATACCTTAATTATTACAACAAACAGGCGCCTAGGGACTACCTCAAGTCTTTTCTTGTGGTCCTTTGACAAGATATAAATATGAACAAAAAATATATAACATACCCCAGAGTGTAAAGCACCATAATGTTACTCATATCAAGAACTCAGATATAGAACATATAAACATACAGTGGCCATAATGACATATCAATATCGTAGGATTTGTTATAGATAAACCCTTTTTCAGAGGGATACACACTGGGCTTAAATATAAAAATCATATACAAAAATGACATATATTACCTATTTACAATATGGAATCTCATGGTACATTACATATAAAACCATAATGATAGATCCATCCTAAATGACTCAGAGGATAGCAGTAAATTAACGAATCAACGGTTATAAAATATAGCCCTGTTCAGCACCACTTACTGGTAACAATACATACAACCTCATTATATCCGTGATCATCATATTGTGCATAAATACAACAACATGCAAACATGGCTCCTATAAGTATACAAGAAACCGGGTCCAAATAACGGACTAAAAATATAACAACATACTATCCATAAATAGGAAATAAGGGTATGAGCAAAAATACCTATATTGTGCACCAGTATATTAGACACCAGGATGTTACTTGTGTCAGATGCAAAAATGCACAGATACAAAACATATAAACGTGCAGTGCCCATAATGACATATCCATATCATGGGACTATGTCTATTGTGAATAAACTCTTTATCAGAAGGGTGCAAACTTTGCATTAATTCACAAATCATATACAAGAATGATATACGTGACACACCTACGTGTATTACTCATGTAACATATAAAATACCTTATCCAATGCATATAAATCCAATATCTGTGATGGTAAGTACGTCCTAACTCACTCCATAGATCACAGCGAACATGCAAACAAATGGTTGTGGAATATAACCCTGTTTAGCGCTATCTAATGGTGACAATACATAAAGCCTCATCATACTGTCTTCATACATATAAATGTCTGTCTAAGAGACAATCAAAAAACTACCCTTTCCCTATACAGGAGAAAACTTCTCATCAGGATAGACAAAAATAGAACATAAACTACTTGAATGTGATGATCACCTTCACTATTAAAGACAAGGGAAAATAAAAAATATAACCGCAATACAACAAAAAGGGGGGAAAAAAGAAAGGTATAGTACCAAGATTTATAGGAACCATTTAATCTCAAAATCCATATTAAGGCCTTTCGGTGCCAATGTTCCCATGTTATATATTAACTTCATTTAATTTTTTGCTAATTCTATTTTTGAATCTTTTTTTCTCCAATCTCCCCAAATCTTTTTCAGACCACAAAAGTATTTAATAGAGGTGATGTTACATTGATGTTCATTCTTACAGTGCAGAGAAAGGGAGTGTAGCTCCTATCCTTTTTTTATATTTCGAACATGTTCTCCCCAGCGTTCTTTTAATCTCCGTCCAGTCCTCCCAATATATTGTTTTCCGCAACTGCATTCTATTAAATATATGCAAATCTTAGTATTACACATAATAAAGTCGTCTATCTTATAAGTAAAGCTTGTGGTGTTTGATTGTAAAATTTTGCCATTATCCGACTTAATGTTTTTACATGCAATACAGGAGCTACATCGGTGGAACCCTTTGGTCTTATTACGATTATTAATGGGTTTAGATATCACACTTTTACCAAAAAATCTTTGATGGTTAGAGCTCGTCTATATATCACCCGTGGATTAGTGGATATAATGCCCTCCAATTCATTATCCTTCCCCAAAATGGACCAATGTCTCTTTAGGATTTTTTCTATGTCTCTATGATGAGAATTATACTGAGTAATAAACTGCACTTCTTGTTGTTTCCCATAGGTACTTTTGTTTTTACTCATTTTTGGACAAAGTAAATCCTCTCTTTCCATATTATGTACTTTCTCAATCGTTAGGTCTAGCTATTTCTCTTCATACCCTTTTTCCATAATAGTTTTTTCAAAGCTTTAGCTTGTTCCTTAAAAACTTCTACTTTTGTACAATTGTGCCTAACTCTTTGAAACTGTCCAAAGGGGATATTTTCCAACCATCTCCTATAATGGTTGCTATAAATGGGGATAAATGAATTTGAGTCAGTTGGTTTGTTATAATATTGTGTAAATAATTTACCACCTTCCACATAGATATTTAAGTCTAAGAAGTTAACTTCTTTCTTACTGATCTCAAAACTTAATTGTATACCATGGGTATTCAAATTCAATCTATTACAGAAATCAGTGAGGGATGAATTGTCTCCTTGCCATATAAAAGTGATATCATCGATATACCGATACCAGGAACCCAGATTCGTCCCTTTGTGGGATTCGTCCAAACGTTATTTTCCTCCCACCAACCCATAAACATATTAGCATAGCTGCAGGTACGCAGTCCATTACATCGAACTTATACCACTATGTGGATTATTATTTACAAACCTGTATGAAATTCATTAAGTCACACTTGAGAGACACGATGGATATATTGAACAAATTGCAACATATACCATGGAAAGAGCAATACACACTTATTACAGCTGATGTATGCTCGCTTTACACCAATAATAGTCATCAATTTGCGGAAGAAGCAGTTAGGTATTTCCTGAATATGTCTACAATGGAAGAAAATTAAAAGGTATTTATTCTAGAGAGTATACAATTTCTATTAAGGAATAACTTTTTTTGGTATTCGGATCAATTCTACTTACAATTACAGGGAACTGCCATGGGAACCAGATTCGCCCCCAGCTACGCTAATATGTTTATGGGTTGGTGGGAGGAAAATTACGTTTGGACAAATCCCACAAATGGGGCGAATCTGGTTTCCTGGTATCAGTATATCGATGATATCATTTTTATATGGCAAGGAGACAATTCATCCCTCACTGATTTCTGTAATAGATTGAATTTGAATACCCATGGTATACAATTAAGTTTTGAGATCAGTAAGAAAGAAGTTAACTTCTTAGACTTAAATATCTATGTGGAAGGTGGCAAATTATTTACACAATATTATAACAAACCTACTGACTCAAATTCATTTATCCCCATTTATAGCAACCATTATAGGAGATGGTTGGAAAATATCCCCTTTGGACAGTTTCAAAGAGTTAGGCGCAATTGTACAAAAGTAGAAGTTTTTCAGGAACAAGCTATAGCTTTTAAAAAACAATTTATGGAAAAAGGGTATGAAGAGAAACAGCTAGACCTAACGATTGAGAAAGTACATAATATGGAAAGAAAGGATTTACTTTGTCCAAAAATGAGTAAAAACAAAAGTACCTATGGGAAACAACAAGAAGTACCGATGTGGCTCCTGTATTGCATGTAAAAACTAAGGAGGAGCGGGCTCGGATTCCGCTAATCCGAGCCCACCTGAACAGTGCGGATCTGACGGGATCCGAGCACTGTTCGGGTACTTCCGGCCGCCAAAGGAATCCAAAACGAGGCTATGACATCCAAGTCTCGCGTCGGATCTCGCGAGACTCGGATGTCATAAATGCCCCGCTGGCGGCCGCCATCTTCATTCTCCCTGTGGTTACAGAAGAGGGAGGTTGTTGAGATCCTGTGCTCTGTCCTGCTGATTCGTTTAGTAGTCAAGTGGTGCTTTGTCCTGCTGAGTCCAGTAGTACTTTGTCCAGTGCTCTGTCCTGCTGATTCCAGTGGTGCTTTGGCCATTGTCTGTCCTGTTGAGTCCAGTGGTGCTTTTGTTCTGTATTTTTTTCTGCTAAGTCCATAGTAATTTGATAATTATCCAAAAATCTTAAAAAAATACCAAAAAAAAATACCAAAAGAATAATTTAAAACAAATATAAAAAAATCATTTAAAAAGTATTAAAAATATTATAGAGCAATATATGCTTGCAGTCCCAAAAAATAGGAACTGCAATTCATATTACTACGTTCACTGTTTCTGCAGTCCAAAAAAATAGGAACTGCAATCTATATTACTACGTTCACTGTTTCTGCAGTCCCAAAAAATAGGAACTGCAATCTATATTACTACGTTCACTGTTTAAGCAGTCCAAAAAATAGGAACTGCAATCTATATTACTACGTTCACTGTTTAAGCAGTCCATAAAATAGGAACTGCAATCTATATTACTACGTTCACTGTTTAAGCATCCTAAAAAATAGGAACTGCAATCTATATTACTACGTTCACTGTTTAAGCAGTCCAAAAAATAGGCACTGCAATCTATATTACTACGTTCACTGTTTAAGCAGTCCAAAAATAGGAACTGCAATCTATATTACTACGTTCACTGTTTCTGCAGTCCCAAAAAATAGGAACTGCAATCTATATTACTACGTTCACTGTTTAAGCAGTCCAAAAAATAGGAACTGCAATCTATATTACTACGTTCACTGTTTAAGCAGTCCAAAAAATAGGAACTGCAATCTATATTTCTACATTCACTGTTTATGCAGTCCAAAAAATAGGAACTGCAATCTATATTTCTACGTTCACTGTTTCTGCAGTCCAAAAAATAGGAACTGCAATCTATATTTCTACGTTCACTGTTTCTGCAGTCCAAAAAATAGGAACTGCAATCTATATTACTACGTTCACTGTTTCTGCAGTCCCAAATAATAGGAACTGCAATCAATATTAATACGTTCACTGTTTCTGCAGTCCAAAAAAATAGGAACTGCAATCTATATTACTACGTTCACTGTTTCAGCAGTCCCAAAGTGTGTATGGTTTAGGGGTACGCTCTCTTGTGCTGCATATAATGGAGTACAAAAATTTGGAGGATAAAGTAGGGAAAGATCAAGACCCACTTCCTCCTAATGCTGAAGCTGCTGCCACTAGTCATGACATAGACGATGAAATGCCATCAACGTCGTCTGCCAAGCCCGATGCCCAATCTCCTAGTAGAGGGCATGTAAAATCCAAAAAGCCAAAGTTCACTACAATTAGTAATAAAAGAAAATTCAAATCATCAGAGGAGAAACGTAAACTTGCCAATATGCCATTTACGACACGGAGTGGCAAGGAACGGCTTAGGCCCTGGCCCGTGTTCATGACTAGTGGTTCAGCTTCACCCAAGGATCTAAGCCCTCCTCCTCCCCACCCCTCTCAAAAATTTAAGAGACTTAAGCTGTCATCAACAACACAGCAAACAACTCTGCCTTCTAGAGAGATATCATCACAATCCCCAAGGCGAGTCCAAGGGTGTTGGTGGTTGCGAAGCCTCACCTTCCCATTACTGTACGGGAAGAGGTGGCTCCTTCCACCATTTGCAGCACGCCCTCTGCATATGCTGGAAGGATCACCCACGGTCCAGTTACAGATTTGGCTAATGAAGGTGTGAATGTCGTACATCGGGAGGAGGATATTGATGTAGCTGGCGCTGAGTAGGAACTTGACGAGGAGATGCTGATGTGGTTATCATAAATGAGCCACCAGGGGGGGAAACAGTTGTTGTCCATAGGATGAAAAAGCCCATCGTCATGCCTGGTCAGAAGACCAAAAAATCCACCTCTTATGTCTTGAGTTATTTTTATCCCAATCCGGACAACAAATGTATGGCTATATGTAGCTTATGTAAAGTTCAAATAAGCAGGGGTAAGGATCTTGGCCACCTAGGGACATCCTCCCTTATACGTCACCTGAAGAACCTTCATAATTCAGTGTTTAGTTCAGGACCTGTGGCTAGGACCGTCAGCAGTCCAGGGACACCTAAATCACTTGGTCCTGTTGGATACACACCACCAACACTCTCCTCGTCAATTTCCTCCACGATCTCCATCATATTTAGTCCTGCAGGCCATGTATCCAGCCAGACTGAGTCCTCTTCAATACGGGATTCATCCGAGGAATCCTGCAGCGGTACATCTACTACTGCCGCTCCTGCTGTTGCTGCTGGTAGTCGGTCATCTTCCCAGATGGGAAGTCGCAAGAACGCTACGTCTTTCACCAAACAGTTGACCGTCCAGCAGTCGTTTGCCATGACCACAAAGTACGACAGTAGTCACCCTATTGCAAAGCGGATAACTGCGGCTGTAACAGCTATGTTGGTGTTAGACGTGCATCCGGTGTCCGCCATCTGTGCAGTGGAAGTTAGACAGTTGAAGGAGGTATTGTGGCCCCGGTACCAAATTGGGTACCGGGGCCACTCCACTACGCAGTCCAGAAATCCTAGTATCAGATATTAAACTACGTTCACTGTTCCTTCAGTGCAGAAATATTAGTGTCAGATATTAAATTACGTTCACTGTTCCTGCTACATCAAAAAAGCATGAACATGCCCT
Source organism: Mixophyes fleayi (assembly GCF_038048845.1). Classification (NCBI taxonomy): domain Eukaryota; kingdom Metazoa; phylum Chordata; class Amphibia; order Anura; family Limnodynastidae; genus Mixophyes; species Mixophyes fleayi. Next base: position 123,057,582 of record NC_134406.1, read on the forward strand.
GCCATCAACAAAAACAAGAGGTAGTGACGCACTTGAACTCCACCCTCTATATGCTGCAGAGGATGGAGGAGCAGAAAAAGGCCATTCAAGCCTACACAGCCACCTACGATGGGCCACGTGTTTGTGCCGTCGACTTGTGTCACTTTGCTTAGACATCCAGCTACCTCGGTGCAACCTTTTGGACTAAAAACAATATTGTGAGATGTGAGGTGTTCACAATAGACTGGAAATTAGTGGAAATTAATGTTATTGAGGTTAATAATAGTGTAGGAGTGAAAAAAAACCCGAAATATGGATTTTAGCACTTTTTATGCTTTTTTAAAAAAAAATCAGAACCCAAAACCCAAAATCAGAACCAAAACCTTTCGTGGGTTGTTTTGGCAAAACAAATCAGAACCCAAAACCTCGAGCTAATCAGAACCCAAAACACCAAAAGTGCCCGGTGCACACCCTTAGTAAAAACATTAAGTCGGATAATGGCAAAATTTTAGAGGTGCAATTAAACACCACAAGCTTTACTTATAAGATAGACGACTTTATTACGTGTAATACTAAGATTTGCATATATTTAATAGAATGCAGTTGCGGAAAACAATATATTGGGAGGACTGGACGGACATTAAAAGAACGCTGGGGAGAACATGTTCGAAATATAAAAAAAGGATATGAGCTACACTCCCTTTCTCTGCACTGTAAGAATGAACATCAATGTAACATCACCTCTATTAAATACTTTTGTGGTCTGAAAAAGATTTGGGGAGATTGGAGAAAAAAAGATTCAAAAATAGAATTAGCAAAAAATTAAATGAAGTTAATATATAACATGGGAACATTGGCACCGAAAGGCCTTAATATGTATTTTGAGATTAAATGGTTCCTATAAATCTTGGTACTATATCTTTCTTTTTCCCCCCCTTTTTGTTGTTTTGCGGTTATATTTTTAATTTTCCCTTGTCTTTACTAGTGAAGGTGATCATCACATTCAATTAGTTTATGTTCTATATTTGTCTATCCTGATGAGAAGTTTTCTCCTGTATAGGGGAAGGGTAGTTTTTTGATTGTCTCTTAGACAGACATTTATATGTATGAAGACAGTATGATGAGGCTTTATGTATTGTCAACAGTAGAAGGCGCTGAACAGGGTTACATTCCACAACCATTTGTTTGCATGTTCGCTGTGATCTATGGAGTGAGTTAGGACGTACTTACCATCACAGATATTGGATTTATATGCATTGGATAAGGTATTTTATATGTTACATGAGTAATACACGTAGGTGTGTCACGTATATCATTCTTGTATATGAGTTTTGAATTTATGCGAAGTTTGCACCCTTCATCATCATCATCATCAACATTTATTTACATAGCGCCAGCAAATTCCGTAGCGCTTTACAATTGGGAACAAACATTAATAAGACAATACTGGGTAATACATACAGACAGAGAGGTAAGAGAACCCTGCTCGAAAGCTTACAATCTATAGGACAATGGGAGTTAGAAACACAAGGGCATGTGCTACATCATATTGCACAATGGACCAGCCAGACTGCAAAGGTAAAAGTACTGAGTGGGCTGTGTGTGTTGCAATGTTGGTCAGAAGGTTGTTGTCTTGCGTTAGCAGTGTAGAGGATGGGAATAGGGTAATCTAGGGAAATTAAGATGATGGTTGAGGAATATCATAACCTTGTCTGAAGAGGTGGGTTTTCATTGAACGCTTGAAGGTTTGAAGACTAGAGGAAAGTCTTACTGTGCGAGGGAGGGAATTCCACAAAGTAGGTGCAGCCCGGAAAAAATCCTGTAACCGAGAATGGGAGGATGTGATGAGAGTGGAGGAGAGACGTAGATCTTGTGCAGAACGGAGGTGTCGAGTAGGGAGATATTTCGAGACAAGTGAGGAAATGTATGTCGGTGCAATTTTGTTGATCGCCTTGTATGTTAGTAGAAGAATTTTATATTGGATTCGTTGAAATACAGGCAGCCAATGTAGGGACTGACAGTGGCTCAGCAGAGGAATAACGGTTTGTAAGGAAAATCAGTCTAGCCGCTGCGTGCAAAATAGATTGTAGGGGTTCAAGTCTGCCTTTGGGAAGACCAGTAAGGAGGGAATTGCAATAGTCGATGTGGGAGATGATGAGTGCATGAATTAATGTTTTTGCGGTGTCTTGTGTCAGATATGTGCGTATTCTGGAAATGTTCTTTAGGTGTATGTAACATGATTTAGATATAGAGTTGATGTGGGGAATAAACGACAGTTGTGAATCCCTTCTGATAAAGAGTTTATTCACAATAGACATAGTCCCATGATATGGATATGTCATTATGGGCACTGCATGTTTATATGTTTTGTATCTGTGCATTTTTGCATCTGACACAAGTAACATCCTGGTGTCTAATATACTGGTGCACAATATAGGTATTTTTGCTCATACCCTTATCTCCTATTTATGGATAGTATGTTGTTATATTTTTAGTCCGTTATTTGGACCCGGTTTATTGTATACTTATAGGAGCCATGTTTGCATGTTGTTGTATTTATGCACAATATGATGATCACGGATATAATGAGGTTGTATGTATTGTTACCAGTAGGTGGTGCTGAACAGGGTTATATTTTATAACCGTTGATTTGTTAATTTACTGCTATCCTCTGAGTCAGTTAGGATGGATCTATCATTATGGTTTTATATGTAATGTACCATGAGATTCCATATTGTATATGGGTAATATATGTCATTTTTGTATATGATTTTTATATTTAAGCCCAGTGTGTATCCCTCTGAAAAAGGGTTTATCTATAACAAATCCTACGATATTGATATGTCATTATGGCCACTGCATGTTTATATGTTTTATATCTGAGTTCTTGATATGAGTAACATTATGGTGCTTTACACTCTGGGGTATGTTATATATTTTTTGTTCATATTTATATCTTGTATTTACTGATAAGATGTTGCAGTATGTGAAGTCCGTTATTTGGACTAATTTTCTTGCACAGTAATTGAATCCATGTTCACACATGATTATATTGATGCACTTTATGGGGACGATACGAGAGTTACATATATTTATGTTCTATTTTTTAAGAGGTATGCTGTGTGAGTTGAAGTCTGATTTTTGTAAGTTTTTCATTGTGGACTTTAGAAATGCACACATTTAATGGTGTAATGTGATGGGATATAACCCCTTAGGTGAATCACTTTAAATATGATGATATTGGTCGAAAATATGTTAAGTTATATGAAGCTCAATATTACGGACTGTTACCATGGATACTGTATGTTAATTCTAGAGGTTCTTATTGGATGAAGGGACTTTATATACCCTTATGTTCATGTCTGCCCTCATGCCTTGATAAATATTTTTGACAAATTGAAACGCGTCGGCAGAAGAGGGGCGGATACCCAAACGGACATAAACGCCAGTTGATCTGAACTTATCCTGGATCTCTACTACTCGTGCAGGGAGTGAGCCGGCTACCTGACCGTGTGGACGGGATTTACGTTCTCCATACACACGCTTTTCCATCTGAGATTCGGTAAGAGTCCAGCTTCACTGGTGTCTCTGTTCGATCTGGATATGTTGGAAGCTTTTTTTATACATTGTTTTTATGTATCTTTGGTGCAATAAAATATCTTTTATGGGAGATAATGCACTATTAGTTTCTTACTTCTCTTTTTGAGTATCGATTCTGAGAGGATCCTGTAAGAAGACATAATCTGAGGAGGACATCTATGTCCATATATTGATCTGTGTGGTTCAAGATTGAAGTCTTGTAAGTGTACACCCTATAGGGGATTGAAAACCTCCTTCACGTGGTGTGTGTATTTTAATTATCAACCTTCACCGGATCCCTGGGACATCTAGTTGTCTATTATAAAATCATACATTACATGTTACACTATGATATGATTCTTTTTTTTCTTGTTTTATAAATGACCATATTCGTGGAGAGGGAATATCTGAATATCTGAAATTTACTTTTACTACCATTAAATAGTTCACTGTGTATGCCCTTCATCATCTTACACCATACCTTGAATAATACAACCCACTTATATAAAATAAAGACACGGAGACTTGAGTAAAGTGGCACTAAAGTATTTTATTATAACCTAATTAAACCAGGTGGCAGAGAAAGAGCACTGCTGATCAGCTCCAACGATACCCAACCAAGCGTGGACATGGCAATATAGCCTTAAGTCCACCCACTTCTCTCATAACCCCACTGCTTGGCCGGCCCTAACCTTTCGTAAGAGTATACTGCACTCACCTCACTACTCCCCCTCCCTCACTGAGCCGGGCGAGGCCCCTCCCCACGGAAGGGACAAGAGTTACCGATTGCCTTGTAAGGGGACAGATACCTGCGACCAATCACAATAGAGCCCTATATATCAGCCGCTGATCACAGTGCCTTCCTCCTACGCTGCTGCCCTAAGGGCAAATCAGCCCGCCACCAACCAAACCGAGCACTCTCCTCAAGTCCAAACAAATGCTCTCCATAAAAATAAGCAACCCCTCGTCCGAGAGGTGCACACCGTCTCTCCTATAGAGACTCACCCTATCTGCTGTTATCTCCGGGTGATCCACCACAAATCCACCAAGGGACCTAATAACCTTCCGAAGTGCACTATTAAGCTTCTGCGCCATTATAAGGATCTTTTTTAACGGGATTTCAGATCTCCAAGACAGCCTTGGGATCATGGCGGACCAACCGAGTATTATTGTTGTCCATGTAGACTTAATATAATGCAAATCCTCTCTCATTTGAATAATTAGGTCTAGGGATTTACCTTTACCCAAATCGTTCCCCCCAAGGTGTATAACTAGAACATCGGGGGCTCCCCACCGCTCTATCAGCTTCCTTAACCAGGACAATAGATTGCTCCAAACCAAACCGCATTTACCTAACCGATACATTTGGCTATTCCCTAAACTGGTAAACCTCGTCTGAACCCACGTCTGGTTAGCTGTCCAGAATATGTACGAGTGCCCGATAATCCAAATATTTCTCGCAGTTACCACAGCATCTAGAAAAGAGATAAGTGTTAAGTACTGCAATATTTACCTGACCATCACACACAGCACCAAGGTGCACCTAGGGGTTGACACAGGCAGCCCATCAGACGAGCATGGAGCAAAGCTGGCAACAGGAAACGGAAAGCGGGGAGAAATGGATTTGGGTAAGGGTAAGTTACTCGCACGAAGGTAAAACCCGATCAAATCCCAGAGGCACACCACTAATCAGGCCTCCGGAGAAAAAAAACGGGAGAAATCCATTCACGCCCTCGCTCAACGCGACGGGCAGATAAGCCTTGAGTAACCGGGAACGGAGTAAGAGGACCAAACGAAAGGTATTGTAGAACTAGGTCTAGATGTACTTGACAGTGACAAACAATAATCAGAAACAGTCAAATGGAGAATTGGAAAACAAAAGAAAAAACAACAGAAAAAACAACAACAAGCCAATAATAACATATTCACAATACAATTGGTCACAATTTAAACATTAGACCTAATGTAACCTTGATAGGCCGCAGATTTCCATCTACCAAGTGATTTTATAGCCTCCACTGATAACCCCGCTAAAGCCGCGGAGGTGGCTGCTCCAATTCTAAAAGAGTGAGAACTGTAAACAGAAGGGTTTAATCCTGGCAACTTAACCGCATGCTTCAGAACCGCATTGAATTGGTACCTTGTTAGCTGCGCCCTATTTTTGTGTACTAGAAAAACTGGGTTAATGGGCCTGATTTGACTAAAATGGGTGGTTAATTCTACTGGACATATATTTTTATCCTTTTGGGCCTGCATCTGTAACCAGCAACCTTTTCCTCTCTGATCTGTTTTGGAACTGGTTATTTTACAGCTAAGATGATCTTCCCGTATGACCACGTTTTCAGTAAGTAACCCTGATGGGACATGGGCCTTCGCTTGCCCCACCAACTCGGAAACCCTGAAAGCCCCAAAAAATGCCAGGCTAAAAGCAGTACGAAAAAGCAGGACCTCATACTCATCCCTTGCTACATCTGCCAAGGACCGCATCAGTTGAGATAATGTCTGAATAGTGATCGGGTGCCGCGTGTCTGTTGTGATCGGCCTTGCTTTCGCCCAACCTTTAAGCACTTTCGATATCAGAAAACCCTTAGTGACATCTACCGCGCCATCCAGCTGTGACATAAACGAAATACCCGCCAGGGCAGATGACATACTAGCCTTAGACGCGCCCTCATTATACTTTAACCCCATGAATTCAATTACCGCATCCCGCTGACCTGCTTCAGACTGGTCCTTGGTGCTGCTGAACTGGACCCACTGCAGCCACGCTGCTCGATACACCCACAACGTAGATTGTGCTAGGCCGCGTTACACCACACCTCTTATGTCGGCGTGATGATCTGCCAAACACAAGAGGGACAGGGAATGCCTAAACTATTGGCCTGAGGGGCTAGCTCATGAAATCTCCTCCACTGAAAACGAGACAAAGCATCCGCTATTTCGTTTTTAGTCCCGGGGACATGCCGTGCATTGAAGGTTATTTTGTGCTCTAGACAGCGAAGTATCATGTGACGCAGCAGAGCTATAGCCTGCGGGGAGGACGCGCTTTGATTATTTATGGACTGGACTACCCCTAGGCTATCACACCAAAAAACAACATGCTTGCCCCATAAGGCAGTAGCCCACAGTTCGATGGCAACAATAATTGGGAATAGCTCTAACAAGACCATGTTCTTAACCCATCCACTTCTACGCCATGACTCTGGCCATGCCTCTGCACACCACTGTCCGCCCAAATAAGCTCCAAAACCCTGCGAGCCCAAAGCATCAGTGAAAAGCTCCAGTGTAGTATTGTTTTACCGGGGGGGGGGGGGTGGGCCATATCCTTTTACCGTTAAATTCCTATAAAAACCTCTGCCATACTAGAAGATCATCTTTTATTTCCTGAGACAGGCGTACTGCCGCGTGGGGTGCACTCTTTCCCGCTATGGCCCTTTGAAGCTTACGGCAGAAAATCCTAGCCATTGGAATCACCCTGCACGCAAAGTTAAAAAGCCCCAGGAGTGACTGAACTTTTTTTAATGAAATATAAAGGAAAACCAGCGTGAGCCCAATCGCCTCCTCTAATTTCTTTAACAGGAGCCTACAACAACCTGCGTCTGAGTCAATTTCAATGTCTACAAACTATAAACACTGTGTGGGGCCTTCTTTTTTATCGTGGGCAATGGGCACACCCATCACCGTAAATAGGGCCTGTGCTGATTGTAACACATCTAAGCATGCGCTGGACTTATCTGATCAGAAAATCATCTAAGTAGTGAGCTATCCCCCTGTGTCCGGTTCCCGCCTGAATGCACCAGTGGAGAAAGCTGCTAAACTTCTCAAACAAAGCACACGAAATCGAGCAGCCCATTGGTAGGCAGCGTTCCACATAGAAACCGCCGCGATGTCTAAAGCCCATAAACTGGAACGATTCAGGATGGAGCGGTAACAGGCGAAAAGCTGACTCTATATCAATTTTGGCCATCAGGGCCCCTTCTCCACACTCCTGCACTAGGGAAAGAGCGTCCTGTTATGCGCATTTTGTCGCTATCCAATAACGATTGTCGAATCTCGATTTGTGTTTCCAACGCACAAATAGTTATTCTCAAAAAGTAGCAGAATAATTCAAGCGAAATAATAATAAGCACAGCCGTTACTTATCGCAGGCGCTCTGGATCCAGTGAACAGTCATTCAGGTCTGAAGTCTGTGGTGAATGTGACTGAACACTAGATGAGAGCTACTGCTTATATGCAAACAGAAATATAGTAAAACAATGCAGATGGTGTGGCTTGCTTCTATTGGTCCAGGCTTCAGGAAGGTCCAGGGGGTTGCAGATCATAGGCTAGTTCAAGCAAAAAGAATCCAAAGGTGGGTGTCATTTCTCCAGGGGATGTGCTCAGATCTTCCCGCCAAGATTCCTAGTCTTACTACATTTGTTTTACTAATATGAATATAACTTATAATATTACACGTAAACACTAATATATTTCGACATAAATAACTATGTGTTGCAACTACCATTAGTGTGTACTATTTTACAAATGTGCGTGTTTGTGCGATTGTATGTAGAAGCGTAAATACTGTTGTTGCCACGTGTTACGCCCTTCCACGCCATAGCGTGCTCTATGCATAATTTCAGACTAAGACAATCAAGTTTGCTTGATATTAATTGAAATGACTTTATCCAACTTGCTGACTTCGACAGCTCCACCCTTTGATAGTGTTATAAACTATCACCTTATCACCGTCTCAAGTTCAGGATTATACAACACTTCTTCACAGACCATGATCTCGGTACCTCTCACCACCCTTTCAGTCTCGTTCTCAGTGATTCTCCCAGAATCAGCCATTATCTTACCAAGCTTGTTCTTAATAGTACCATTTACTCTTTCCACCTTACCACTGGCTTGTGATCGGTAAGGAGTGTGAAGTCTGCTACTGATTCCCATGAGCTTACACATATTTTGGAAGATATCACCAGTAAAGCGGGTACCCCTATCACTTTCAATGATTTTAGGGATACCGAACCTACACACAAACTCTTGTACAATTTTCTTTGCAGTGAACACAGCAGTATTAGTGGCTGCCGAATATGCTTCTACCCAACCGGAAAACACATCAATACATACTAACACATACTTTATATTCCTGCAAGGTGGTAATTGGATATAGTCATGTTGTATTACCTCAAAAGGTCCGTCTGTAGGAGGGATGTGGGATGGCTCAGTTGGAATAGTTTTCCCAACATTTTTCCTCAAACAAGTAAGACATGACATTGCCTTCTTACCAGCCTGAGAGGAAAATCCAGGAGCACACCAGTATGCTCTCACCAGTTTGCACATACCTTCTTTACCCTGGTGAGTCAGACTGTGTGCTGCTTCAGCCAGGCTTGGATAGTATGTTCTGGGAGCTACAGGCTTTACTTGTCCATCTCTCCAGAGTCCTGAGGACTCTTGACCACATCCCTTCGCCTTCCAGACCACCTTTTCCTGCAGGGAACACTAGTCTTGCATTTCAATTAATTTCTGCATGTCTAGTGTCTGAAAAACCATCATAGTCTCGATCGATACAGTCATTGGTTGCCCTGCTGCCCATTTAGCAGCTTTGTCCGCTCTGTTATTGCCCAATGACACCGGGTCTTCTTCAGAGGTATGGGCTTTACACTTTATGACGGCTACTGTTCTGGGTAACTGTATCGCTGTCAGAAGTCCTTTTATGTGTTGTGAGTGTGCCACTGGCGTGCCTGCTGCTGTCGTAAAGTTTCTAAGACGCCAAAGGGCCCCAAAATCGTGCACTACGCAGAAGGCGTACCTAGACTCAGTATGTATATTAGCTGATTTACCTTTTGCCAACTCACAAGCTCTCCTTAATGCTACTAGTTCCGCCACCTGGGCTGAGTGAGGTGGGCCAAGGGGTTCAGCTTCTACAACATCCTGATCGTCTACAACAGCATAACCAGTACATAGTTCTCCCGTCTCTGTCTGTCTATGACAACTCCCGTCTGTATAAAACGTAAAATCTACATTTTCTAAGGGGGTGTCTCGTATGTCGGGCCTCGCAGTAAAGGTCTGGTTCAGGTATTCCATACAGTCGTGCGTATCAGTACTCTTGCCAAACTCATCATCAACCAGGGTCTCCTCACCTCCCACCTTTTGTGTCTCTTGAGATACATATGGAAGGTATTGTCACACGCCGGTCCCATAGCTAGGTACTGGCATTGTGACTTGCCCTTTAAGAACTATGTTGGTGCTTGCTTTCGCTTCAGAGTCTCTACCTGTCCATAGGTGTTTCTCATTAAATTGATTGGGACCTCCTTCTGAAGCCTATTGGTCCTAGAGGACTATTTCAAGTTCCTGTAATCATGGACTCATTGCCTGATCTTCATGTTACTCACACTGCGTGGGTTTTGGCTGCACATCTGATCTTTTGCCTTTCTGCTGGATACTATCGGTTGCCGAATTTACCTGTCATCACTGCCCTCCATCAGCTCCACTATATGCCAGTTCGTGGTTCATCGACAAGCTGAAGTTACGTGGTGTTATCATCTGCACACAGAACTATTCGTGAGTTGTCTGCTACACCTGCGCTCATGTTGATTGGCTCCAGGACTATTCTATTTGGCTGTCTATGTTGCGGTATGCAATGTTGAACTACAATCAAGTTCTCTTGTCAACTGTGGTTCTATGTCTGGCACGGCTATTATTATTCTGCTGAATATTATTGCTGGACTGTTAATATGAATATACTGCTAGCCGGGAGCCTCTACTTCAATACGAGTTGTGTGCATTACCAGCTGTCGTCTAATTGTGATGAACCCTTGTTACCTGTTAACCGGATCTCCTGTGACCTGTAGTCCTACGCTCAGTCTGGATTTCGTTATCACGCTGTACTTCTAGGCAACATCTTCCTGCATGTTTCCAGTTATACCCAAGTTCCTGGATAGCATATAACGTTCCTTGTTCCGCTATATGAACTATTGTGATACATATAACAAACTACTAAAGTGAATCATATTATTTGTTGGACAGCCAAGTCTACATACTATTCTTATCGGACTTTTAGCTGTGTCAGTGGTTCACCTTCATCTGCTGTGTGTTTCGTGTAGGATCCAAGTGTTCTATTACCATCTAGCGTTGAACTGTTATTATGACTATTTCACATGCTGTTGCCATTGGTTACCAACTGAAGTTTATCTGTGACTACGATTGTATTTTACTATAACTGCTGTTGTATCTTCTCTCAATATATCAAGTTGCAACACTACTACCATCGTTTGTGTTATTGTTCCCTGTGATGCTCTCAAGTTGAGAACTCTAATTCCACTGTGTCCTGTCTCCACCACCCTCTACTATCACCATCTAAGTAGAGGCTGGGGATCCATAATTATCCACAGCCGTGACAGGTATGTAGCTGGATTTAAGGTACTACATCGTTTGATGGTGATGTTTGAGGGTGCCATCAAAGCTAGTTCCCATTTTGTTAATCTAGCTGAAGAGACATGTCTGGTTTGAGCTGAATTTAACAGAGCTGACACAGCATGGGGTGTATAGACAGTTGAATCATGTCCTAATACTGCATCCTCGCTCTTACTTACCAGAAGAGCAGTTGCTGCTACACTTCTGAGACATGTTGGGAGTGATCTTGCCACAGTGTCCAATTGTGCACTGTAGTATGCTACCGGTCTGCTAGCGTCACCATGTTTCTGTGTGAGGACACCTGCTGCACAACCATCAGCTTCCGTACAGTACAGCTCAAAAGGCTTTTCATAATCAGGTATTCCCAATGCAGGTGCTCTAGTCAGACTATCTTTAAGATTAAAGAACGCTTGCTGACTCTTCTGCGTGTACGACACGTTCTGGTTTCGAGGAAGAGACTAGCTCCTGCAATGGTAATGCCAGAATAGAAAAACCTGGGATCCAGGATCTACAGTATCCATACATCCCCAAGAAGGTACGAATTTGCTTCTGGCTCTGCGGCAGAGTCATGTGTTGTATGGCCTCAATTCTGTCGGTCATCAAGTGTCTTAGCCCCTGGGTGAGACAGTGTCCTAAGTATTTGACCTTAGTCTGACATGGCTGTAACTTGTCCTTTGCCACTTTGTGCCCTATTTGCGAGAGATGGAGCAACAACAATTTAGTATCATGTAAACATGACATAAAAGAATCAGACCACAGCAACAAATCGTCCACATATTGAATTAGAACAGACCCATTGCTAGGCTGGAAAGTTTGTAAACAGTCATGTAAGGCTTGAGAGAAAATACTAGGATTGTCAATAAACCCCTGGGGCAGTCTGGTCAACTATCATTGATAGTTCTTCTCTCTGACTCAAAGTTAACCTTACTGACTGTAGACTACAGGTATGACCTGACACCTAGCGCTGACTATCGCTTTCCCGCACGGCATTTGCTGCTATAACGTGCGCGGGCAGGTATGAGTCCTCTTGTCTATGTGAATTCCTCTTTGGAAGATACTTATGTGACCCACCCTTATGTGTATTGCGTCTCCTTTTTACAATCTCTCATGAAATGTCCTTCTTCGTTACAGTTGAAACACCTGACTATTTTATGTTTCTTGCTATGTGGGTTGTATGCTGGTGGTCGTGTATGCATTCCCTCTAGAGCCTGTATACTTACCGTCATTAACCTATCACTTTTCTCTTCCTTTTTTCTAAAAAATTTTTTGTCATGCTCCACAGCAGACTCCCTAAGAGAATCTACTGTGATGCATCTCCAATTAGGTAATGTGGTTTGTACCCTCGTCTTTAAATTTTCTCTAAGGCCATCCATTAATACCCCTACAGCTACCTCTCTGTGATGTGAGTCCTCACCTATGTTTGATATCCCAGTGAACCGTGCTATTGCTGTTAGAGCTCTAGCAAAGTATTCTGATGCTGTTTCACTATCTTTCTGTTTAATGGTGAAAATTTTACTTCAATTCACTACTACAGGAAAATAGATGGCTAAATGTGTGACAATTTGTTCTATATTTTCTTTATTAATCTCATTGGTCAAGGTGTCATCTTCCTCCAACGAACAATCTTTAATACATTTTTGTATGTTAGTATTGGGAGGAAGACACGCCCTCAACACAACACACCAATCCTTATTGGTTGGTTCGTGTGCATTTCCTAAGTCTTTAACAAATTTCTGACACTTAGCCAACTCTTTTCTAGGGTCTGGGAATTCAGTCATAATGGAACGTAATTCTGATCTAGTCCAGGGACAATGCATTGTAACATTTCTTAAAGGAACTACACCATCCTTTTCCGCCTTCCCATTGGGAACTGCTATTGTGCGGACTGGATACGTATCCACTGGTTCACTGTTTTCAGAAGTAACTACAGGGTTTGCTGTTTCAGTATTTTGAATGTTATCCCTCCTAGTGGTCACACTAGTCTCACCTATCTCAGCCATTGCCCCCTTTCCATACTTACGCTGAACCTCTAGCATATTAACAGCATGGGCAATGGCTGAAATTGCAGTGGGTTCATCTTCTTCATCAGAAACACTTGTTTTAAACTGACTTAAAACAGGATATAACTTAGCAAATTCCTTTTTTTCATTTTTAATAACAGCTGTGCTTACCCCTCCCACCACATAGGGTGACGGGGGCGCGCATGCGCTGAGTTCGCCACGCTTCTCAACGGCTACTTCCGTTGTACGCACGCTTTTCGCCACACCTACTTCGCTGCTCTGCCACGTGTTGCCCTCCATTTGCCACAATTTCAAACAATCATTATGTTTATTTCTCACTTTTGTTGACTTCATCAACCACACTTTATCTTTTACATTATTTAGTACCTCTGAATTAAAACTTTCTATTGTTGGGAAAGGCCTAACACAATCCTTGGTCATCTTGAACCACGTGTCACAATAAACCGTTGCGTATTCGCCATATTTCTTACACATAAGAAATCTCGCTGAACCAATAGTCCCTTCCTTAGGCAGTACACTGGCCATCTCTAGCGTATGCTTAGCACCCATGTTGAACAGTACCAATATCTATGTGGACCACAAATATACCGCAATACTTTGTCTCTTCCACAAACACTTTCAACCCTGTTGCTACAATCAATCTACCGCTAGAGATCCCTAATGCCCGGTGGACGTATTTCCACTAGCCGCGTCCACTCGCTTTTTCTCACACCAGGCGAGGACCCCTAACACAGAAATATCACTGTAGGCCCTCAAGGGTATCAGCTCCTCTATACCCCGGCTCTACTACAAAATTTGTTGAGCTTATTATCGCTGGTAGCGCAAAGTCGATACAATCAACCTGCCTTTCCAGTATAATTCCTCCAAGCTGCTCTCCCAATTCACACTCACGGTTGTCCTTACCGTGCGATCGGATCGCACAAGCTACTAATACTAATTATCAGTAAACCATGCGATCTATTGGGCGCGCTTGACAAAATCCACTTTTGTTTTCGCCTTCGGTATATCTGCCTAATATACCGTTCACCAGTTGGGCACCTGCCTCGTCAGACAGCAACTGACACTCTATTCAACAATAGATCACAACTTTAGTGTATTGAAATCACAAAATCACACAACATACACCTTTTCTGCGCAGAAAATCAACAAAATTCCCAACAATAGTAATAACGTTTCAGAGGCTTTCACAAGTGATTATACTATGCATGTATAACAACTATCAAAACGATTGTTTAACCACGTGGCAAATCTACCGGAAGTTCATGTACGCAAAGCAGGAAGTACACATACGCACGCACTGTAATACATAAAACGCAATATGACAATAAAAAGAAAGCAGTTTTCCCTTTTGTCCCTAGATTCAAGTTAGCGCACCTTAGATAATGCAAAACGGACATTCGGTTTCACAACACAAAATTCAGGTTTTGAACACATTGCGTTCTTACCCGTATATGATGCGTCTCCACCCTTTGTTGCGGAACCGAAATCCGTTGGTTTTGCGTATCTTCCGGCAACAAAACCTCCGCCGCGAGCTCCCACATTGTTATGCGCGTTTTGTCGCTATCCAATAACGAATGTCAAATCTCGATTTGTGTTTCCAACGCACAAATATTTATTCTCAAAAAGTAGCAGAATAATTCAAGTGAAATAATAATAAGTACAGCCGTTACTTATCGCAGGCGCTCTGGATCCAGTGAACAGTCATTCAGGCCTGAAGTCTGTGGTCAATGTGACTGAACACTAGATGAGAGCTACTGCTTATATGCAAACAGAAATAGAGTAAAACAATGCAAATGGTGTGGCTTGCTTCTATTGGTCCAGGCTTCAGGAAGGTCGAGGGGGTTGCAATCCTCTGTCTGTGCCCCCATGATGATAGTCAAACACACTTTCACAAACCCGTCCAGCGAAGGAGCCGTACCCCACATTAGCATCCCCCCTGCCCCCCTTTCTTGGGGAACTCTGAAAAACGCTCTCCCTTTCATGGCTATAGTACGGGAGAGGGGGCAATTGGTGTCGCTGCATTCGGCTTACACATTGCCCTGACTGGCCTCTGGAGGAGCTTGCCTCCTCTTCCCTGCGCCCGGTATAATCCCACGCGTCCCAATTTCCCTGTGCCCCCACCAGGTCCTGTCTCCAAGCCCCCGGAACATTGGCCCTGTTTTGAGCAAAAAAGGCCCCTCTCTCTAAGGCCGCGTCCTTGCCGTCTGCCGTAGACGGGTACAGTACTCTACGGGCAGACAAGGGCTGGGCCTGGAATTGTGCCCCCCATGCTGACCCCCTAGGGCTTTTAGTCGAAAAGGGGCAGCGGGAAAATTAATTGATCCCTCACAGCCAGCACAGGGGGGTTAATGGCAATACCACCCCTGTGCTACTAAGCAAACTCTCTCCTGCTCCCCCTGGTGGCCTGTTTAAAAACCCTGCTCCTGCATGCTCCACTTGCCGCGGGGGGGAAGGGGTTCCCCCCCCTTGCGCACCTAACAAATACTCTCTCCTCCCTGATGCAACCCGCCGCCTAGCAGCTGATCTGCTCCTCCCATCTAAAGCAGACCCGGCTCCAGCGACAGAAGTGGACTCCCGCGCTGGCGCCCGGGATCTGCGCATGCGCGCGCTGCCCGGCGGTTCAGACCTCCTGCTCAGGATCCCCGGGGAGGCAGGAGGCACACTGACCACCACTAACTCAATCCTCCGGTGGGGGGCACCAACCATACCCCCCCGGAGGCCCCACTTTTGGCCCCAAGATGGCGATGGGAATCGCCTGGGGCGGGGGATCGAGGCCTCGCAGGCCTCACAACGGTTCTCTTTGGGCAGGGCATCCTCAATAAAAGGGCACACTAAAAAGGGGAGAAACGGGGAGACAGGAAAAGGATAGAGGGGAAAAAAGGGGGCACAGTAAGGGAAAGAAAAAGAAAACCAAAGGCAAAAAAAGGCACAGACAAATAAGTCAATTAAGAAAGTAAACTTTAATATAAAAAAGACAATGGAATAAGAATAAGAATAAGAAGGAAAGCAAAAATTAAACACAGAAAAAACAGTTAAGAATTAATGTAAGCCTTATCTGTCTCCACGTGCACTCCCACAGGAATTTTGCCAGCCGAGTGACACATACCAGGAAATGCATCATCTATACAAAGCCACAAGACCCTCCCCTCAACCTTATTGGTCGGGTCTAACTCACAAGTTAACTTCTTCAGGTAAGTGCAAAGTCGAATGCAACACTGTCACTATTTAATTGCGTTTGTCTATAGGGGACTCTCTTGTAATTATTTCTGGAAACTATGGAGGATATACATCAAATCTGAAAGAATATATACACAGTACTACAATACTAACTTTTGAGAACTGTGAGCGCCAGCTCTGTCACCATTAGTTATTGTTCAAGTTCTGATTCTCTATTCTTATAACTATATGCCCCCATTTCCTCAAAACCACTACCAGATCTTACCATCAGGTCCTCCTAAAGAAATGTTTATAAAAAATAATATAAGGTAGAAAAATAAAAAAACAGATCATGCCAATAGCGATGACAACAGTAATAGGCATATTTTCCTTTGACTTCTGGGTCAGATTCTTCTTTCTGAACCACATCTTTGTCCAAGTACTAAAACAAAATTGTTATATCTGGTTCCAAAACTTTATTAGTCTCTGCGTCTTTCCAAGTCACTGTCGGATCGACTACTTTCTTGCAGTGGGTTATGTGAATACAAACATCTAATTCAGCAACTTTCAATGCTGTGGTCATTCCCGTTGATCTGTCAAACAACTAGAACAGTAAAAAATTCTGACCATAACCTTTTCCTGGCTGTACATTCTGACAGTTTTCAATATGCATTTTTGTAGTATAATCAGTTTCAAAGTCTCTTGTTGCTTTTGTAACTGCTTACTCATCTCATTCAGGTACGTAATAGTTACATCAGCGGTTCCCAAACTGTGCGCCGCGGCTCCCTGGGGTGCCGCGGCACTGTCACAGGGGTGCCGCGATCGCTCTCGCAAAAAAAGAAGAAGAAAAAAAAACAGAATTTACCAATCCAGCGCCGGATCCTCCTCCTCACTATTCTCACTGACTGCCGGGCGTGACATCATCACATCCGACAGTGTCAGTGAGGAGCAGCAGCAGAGAGGACAGAAAACAGCAGAAAATGAGGAAAGAAGGTAAGTAAAGGAACGGAGAGTGAAGGTAGGCACAGAGAGAGAGAGACGCTGAAGAACGGGAGGGGGGACACAGAGAGAGAGAGAGACGCTGAAGGAGGGGAGGGGGACACAGAGAGAGAGAGACGCTGAAGGAGGGGAGGGGGACACAGAGAGAGAGACGCTGAAGGAGGGAAGGGGGACACAGTGAGCTGGCAAGGAGGGGGACACAGTGTGAGCTGGCAAAGAGGGGGACACAGTGTGAGCTGGCAAAGAGGGGGACACAGTGTGAGCTGGCAAAGAGGGGGACACAGAGTGTGAGCTGGCAAAGAGGGGGACACAGAGTGTGAGCTGGCAAAGAGGGGGACACAGAGTGAGCTGGCAAAGAGGGGGACACAGAATGAGCTGGCAAAGAAGGGGACACAGAGTGTGAGATGGCAAAGAGGAGGACACAGAGTGTGAGATGGCAAAGAGGGGGACACAGAGTGAAGGGGCACAATGTGATGGTGAAGGGGTATAAATACATCTTATATCATTTTGACCTAACTACTTAAAAAACGGGACTAACCGGTAATCATTTTGGCTTAGGGGTGCCTTGGAAAAATTATGGTGACCCTAAGGGTGCCTCAAACTGAGAAAGTTTGGGAACCACTGAGTAACATCTTGAATGCATCTTAAAAGTCTCTTTTGGGCTGATAATCGTTGGTTGTTTTCCAAACAAATCTCATCTAGTGAAAGATTGTAAGTCTCAGAGTGGTTCTGATACTATACAATATTAGAGATAAAATTTCTAACAAAATCATCCCTGTATTCTTCATCACTTTACTCAGCGTATTTTTGATTATAGCATTAAATCATTCCAATAACTTGTTTTTTATTCTTAGTAAAATACACATTGTAAAAAACAAACTTACACAGTGAAATGTGTACCTTTGTCACTCTCAATCATTTATGACATTCCATATCAATCTATATACAAATTCATGTTCTAATTTCTTTGCTTTAAATTATGCAGTATAACCTGCAGTTGAATTACACTTCTATGCCACTTAGAAAACATGTCTACAAACATTAGTACATAGTGTAGATTACGACATTTTGACATTTGGATGAGGTCAAATTTATATTACCTGGAATAGGTCTCCGCAGGAGATATATGTGATGGTTCTACAGATATGGCATTTACCTGGATTAAAGCATGAACCAGCCTTTTTACCTGCATGAGAAGAGAAGCCAGGTGCACACCAGTAGGCCTCAAGTCCACACATACCATCCTTGCCTAAATGAGTCAGACCATAGACTGCTTCTGCCAGTGGTGGTAGGTAGGGCTTTGGAGGCACTGATATATCGTTACCATTTCTCCACATACCATTCGTATCTTGTACGCATCCCTTAAACTTCCAGAGGACCAATTCTTGTGGATAACAAAACTTTTTCTGATTAATTTCTGATCAGTAATTAACTGAAACAACAACAAATTAATGTCCTAGTAGGTTGTATTACAATTCACAAATGTCATATTACTATTGGCTGAGACGGCATATAGACGTTTCATGGTCCTTTAGGCTTTACTGTATACAATGGGGGTTTTGGAGGAATTCTTGCAAAAGTCTTTGTTCGCCAACTCTGATTAGAAACATCTGTTCTTCAAATTAACTCTTTCCAGTGCTGCTCACATCTCTGTCCTCAGCTCACACGAAGAGATAAAAAAATAACACATCAAATAAAACAAGACTAAAGAAATCTATATATATATTTCTTATTAATATATTGGCTTCATCCAAAAATAACTTTGACAAGTCCAAAGCCAATATTAGTCCAAATATGAGCGACGACAAGCCAGTAAGAGCAACATAGAACTTCGGCGTCAATGTGTTGATAAAACCAGTTATGGCCAGCGCAGACTTGTACAGACGGAGCGGCGCTAGGAACTAATGGAGAACGAGTAGTCCCACCACAAGAATCAGAAGCAGACATAGGCCCAATATCGACGCAAGCAAACTTTCAACCGAGCCACACGGTAAGGGCTTTGTTTTTTCATGTAGCACACAAATACTTGTTAGCTTTATTTTTACTCTGAAATTTAAAGCTGATCTGGGACATACCCTACCCCAGCTATAAATCTGTCCCCAAATTTTAAATTTACCTCCCAACTTCAATTCAACATAGTTGAAATTGGTGCAATTGGTGAAAGGTGCAAAGTTAGTCTTTATTTCTTTTACTTTGCACCTTAATGGCTCAGGTCCCTGTGTGTAGGTACAATATCTTATTAATTTATTGCAGCTCACATCATATGTTGAACAAAGCTTGTCTGCAACATCTACTCCACCTTTTGTGAAGTTATAAAATTTATTTATTACCGGTTTCTTCTTTTCTCTGGTTAATTTGCCAATTTGTTCATCATGGTATAGACTTGACATAAGCAAAACCTCCTTCTTCTTCTTAAGATTATGGGACACAATCGTAACATCTTTTTGAAAGCCAAATCTAGATGAATAAACATCTCTTGCACAGGTTTTAGTAACTCTGAAGGAATTTGTCTTTTATTATATCCAAAGAATAAACAAAACATCACATAATAAAATGGCAAATATTTGTTACAGCAACATTTCCAAATGACAAAATGTGAGAAAACAGCCTTTTGCTGGCATTTTGTCTCTCCTCTAATTCTTAAATAGAGCCCTTACTTTTGAATGTGTCTACTTGTCTCCTGTGTATATATTTATGTGCCAACCAATTTTCATCTTTTGGAATGCCCCTCCATGCAATTAATTTGTCTGACAGTTTGCAGGATTGTAATGGGAATGTTGGCAAGTGTATAAACATTAAATTACAACTTTTCTTTGTTTCTCCTAAAATATTATTTGCATGTTTTAAAGAAGGCATGACATCAGGGGGCTTCATGGATGTTTTGTGTTACATTTCTACATTTCTTTTTTTTATTTCTTTTTTTAACTCAAAATTTTTATTAGATGAAAGCGACATAAGTGACACATACAGAAAGAAATAATAAACTTGAATGAAGCATTCAAAATACAAGTATCCACCAGTGTCACTTTCCATAATAGATATATGTATTACAGTAAAACAAGGTAGTAATAAGCTAGGGAGGGGAGAGTAAGGTTATGGACATTGAAGGGGTGTAGGGCAGGGGAGGGGGAAGGATATGGTCGTCGAGTGAGATGAGCTAAAAGGAGCATGCTCTCCTACAGGATGGGATGCTGCCAAGTCTGTATGATAGTATTTAGGAAAGCAATAGGCCCAATGTTATAATAGATTGTGTGAGGGTGATAAAGGATTTTTTCCTCCTTATGGGTTTACAATCTCCTTAATATTCTGGCAAATGTATGTATGACAATTTAATACCGTATATATATGACTATTACCGTCAACCAACTCCTCGCAAAGGTGTTTATAAATTTACCCAAGAAACATCATTCTTATATTCCCTTAAACCGACAGACTTCAAGAATAACTCAGTAAGATATAACTTCATTTAAAGTGTGTTGTATTATATTATAGAACAATTAACAGCGTAACAATATTTTACACAAATATAGTGATGCCATATACCACACTTATTGCCTGTAATATAAATATATATGAGTAATTGTGTGTGTGTTTTGACTAACTATTGTCTAAAGGTGTGTGTGTGTATCTTTTAAGCTATGTGTATATGTATGCGTTGTGTAGTGAAGGGGAAGGGGAGAATCCATACAGACAAGCATGCACACATCTCACTCAAGTCCAATGGCCATTTTTAAACACATGGTATTTCAACCAGATCTATCTGCTCTACTTTTCCCTTTAAACCAACAATCCAACAAAACGTTATATTTAACAATCTGATCACTTCCTTAATAATCCACTTTCTATGCATGTACATTAAACTGCATAAACCAAACTATTTCCATTCAAAAACTCCATTGCAGCCTTAACCACAGAACTATGTATAACATAAATGTTTTCATTTAAACCAACAATCTATCCCAACAAGGCATGCATTTATGTAACACTGTCTATACCAAACCAAAATCTTTCCAATCACATTTACCATCTGTATTCAAACTTTCATTCTCATATACTCTACACATATGCGTCTTCCATTCAACAACACATTACAACACGCTCACACTCACCTTTCATGCCATTCAAACTCCATACTAGTCAGGGCCTATGTAGGCCATGATGTATCTCACTTCATGTCTGCTCAGGCCAGCAACAGCTTCCAAAAAAGAGTTTATTCTTTCTCTGTGTACAGTAAAAACCCTTTTTTGTGGGGGGAGACTAGAACTTGGCTACAGTCTTTCACATGTTAATTTCTGACCAACTGAAGACTAGTTTTACAAGTATTCACAAGCCAAATGTTTGCAATAGGGGATGGAGGTCTTGTTCCCAGTCAGTGTGCTAATTCAATTGTGGCTGAATCTGTTCATATGTTATGTTCATATATAAAATAATAGATTATTTATATACTCTTCAACAGAGGGGGAAATTATTTGGAGGGAGAAAATATGTGGGACCCTAGGAATAGAGCCAGAGGGTCCAAATCTGATGGAATTTGTCTTCTTTGTCGCGTAGTAGTGAAGTGACTTTTTCCACCTTGGCGATGAACCAGACATAAGATCTAAGAGATCTTAGAGAAGAGAGCTTCCATAATTTAGCTATCAGGCAACTGACGGCCGCCAGAACATGTGAGGCTAGTTTCGCAGAATGAGTATCAAGGTCCTGTATAGGATAGCAGAGTAGTAAGGACCACGATTCTTCCTAATGGGGCATTGGAGAAGGGAGGAAAGGAGACCCACAACCCTGTCCCAGAAGGAGGAAATGACAAGGCATGACCACCAGATATGCACAAGAGTGCCTCTGTAAACCGCAATTTCTCTAGCAATCAGAAGAAGCAGACTGATACATCTTTGCGAGCCTATTGGGTGTAACATACCACCTATAGTAAACTTTGTAGGTGTTTTCCTCAATTAGTGTGGATATGGAACTAGAGGCCACATTCAATCTGATGGTCTCCCAGCAGTCCTCCTCCGGGGGTGGGCCCAGGTCCCTCTCCCACTTCCTCTTATGTGTATTCCCAGAGGACAACATTTTCTCCAGTAGGAGGTTATACAAGGTGGAAATCATACCTCTTCGCAAGAGGGAAGAGAGGCAAAGAGATTCAAATGGGGAGGGGAGGTGGGACGAGCTATCCGACAAGAGAGACAGGAGGAAATTCTGAACCTGCAGATATTGGTAAAAAGGCAGTTGGAAGTTAGTAACTCTGGAGCAGAGAACGTCATAGGGCATGGGCCTTCCTCACTCAAGGAGGCTTCCTGCAAATTGGATACCCGCTGTGGTCCGTATCTGAGAAAAAGATCGGGACATACCCGGAGGGAAAGCAGGGTTATGCCACAGGGGTGTTGTCACAACTATATTGCGTACCTGCTATTGTTAGCGCAACTCAGAGGAAGGTGCGGAGTCTAACGTGCCCCTGGTATTCACCAGGAACCCCCGCAAGGAAGTATGGACTCTGCTGCAGGGACACGCAGGTCGCGGTCCTCCCACGAGTCAACAGCAAGATACAAAGAGGTGTCAGACAGGCCGGGTCGATAACGTTCAGGCAGCACAGTACAAAAGGGGAATCCAAAAGGGGTGGTCAAACGGTCCGGGTCAAAAAGTCACAGGCAGCACAAGGATAGTCAGGAACAAATACAGGAGACTGGTACACACAAACACTGGAAGCAGGAAGGCCTGATACTCTGGCACTGGTAGGAGGGCCAGAGAAAGTTTAAATACTGGAGTGCTCCAATCGGCATCAGCGCTGCAGTGCTGTCAACCTCAGTGCCGGGAATCCACTATAGCGTCCCGTTGCCTAGCAACGGTGCGCGCTGTCTTCCAGAGGTCGGGCAGCCGAGAATCCGGAAGTGATGCGTCTGGTTGGCAACCAGACGCGCTGGACGGAAGAACAGGTGGCCGTCCCGGAGAGATCGCGGGACGGCGCCCGACAGGTGTAATGTGAAGAGGGCTAGGAAAGACAGAGAGATGGCTCTTGCGGGTCTCCCAGGTCCGAGCAGCAAATTCCAAGGTTGGGAAACATTTGATTAGAGTCCTAGTATCAGGAGAAATTCCCCAAAGACCAGATAGGTCAGGCAAGGAGAGCTAGGCAGCTTCCAAGTCTGCCCATGCGTAAGATGCAGGAGGTGCAAATGAGGAAACCATTGAGCTAAGCTGGGCCGCCCAGTAATAAGCCTTGAGGTCGGGAAAGCCCCTGCCTCCACAGCTCGTAGGTTTTTTAAGTAGCGCCAGTCGGAGCCTGGGAGTCCCGCTGCAGGTGTCGCTGCATAGAATATATCTCGGCTAAAGGTATTTTCACGGGCAAGGTCTGAAAAAGGTAAAGAAGTTGAGGGAGAATAGTCATTTTTACCGCAATGATCCTGCCCAGCCACGAAATAATTAGGGTCTGCCAGGAGAAAATGTCTGATTTAAGTCTAAGAAAGAGAGCTGGGTAATTCTCCTGATATAAGGACTCGCAATGAGGTGGTGATGTAGACCCCCAGATACTTTAACTTTTTCTTCTGCCATCTAAAGTGCAAATGGGAGGTGAGATCGCAACAATGCTGGAAAGGCAGATTAAGAAATAGGGCTTCAGATTTTGCTATGTTAATTTTATACCCGGATAGATTGCCATATTCCGTGAGGAGGCAGAACAGGTTGGGCAGGGATGTTCTTGGTTGCTAGAGCGTGAGGAGTATATCATCAGCAAAAAGAGAGAGCTTACTCTACAGAGACCCCGTCACCACCCCCCTTATATCTGGGGAGGCTCGGATAGTAGCTGCCAAAGACTCGATGACCAGGGCGAAAATTAAAGGGGAAAGTGGGCATCCCTGTTGGGAACCATTACTAATTGGGACAAGATCAGAAGGAGAACCATAAACTTAGCGGAGGGATAGGAATATAAGGCCTGTACCCCCGACAGGAAGTCCCCAGGCAGACCAAAGTGCTTGAGGGTATGGGTCATGAAATGCCAGGAAATCCTGTCGAAGGCCTTTTCGGCATCCAAGGATAAAATTATGGAGAGAGTTTTCCTGGTATTGAGTATGTGAATGAGGTCAATGGTTATCCTTGTGTTATCCCTGGCCTGCCTACCAGGGACGAAACCCACCTGATCATAGTGAACTAACCCGCGTAGTACAGTGTTTAAGCGATTGGCAAGAATCTTGGCATATAGTTTCAGGTCATTGTTAAGCAGCTATATTGGACGGTAGCTGGCACAATTATGGGCATCTTTACCCTATTTGTGGATCAGGGTTATCCGAGCCTCCAGAGATTCTTTGGGCCAAGGTCTGCCCTTTAGGATAGAATTAAAAAGTGTGGAGAGGCGAGGGGCTAGGAGAGCTGCAAACTTTTTATATTAAGCTTCCGAAAACCCGTCAGGGCCAGGTGCCTTTCCAGCTTTCTGAGCATTAATAAAATGCTCTACCTCCTCCAAGAAAATGGGTTTACTAAGACTGTCTGCGGCATGGCGTGTCAGCTTCAGAAGACGAGCGCCCTCCTGGAATTTCTCTATACACTCCGTTTCTGATGGGCCAAGGCGTTGGGTGGTTGAGGGAGGTTATACAGCTTTAAATAGTAGTTCTGAAATTCCATACAAATTAATTTTGAATCATAGACCAGGACCCCCGAGGAATCCCTGACGGTCATAAGATTGCAGGCAGAAAATTTAGTCCGCAACCGAGTGGCCAAGAGCTTATCCGCCTTTATCGCCCTTTTCATAAAAGCGCTGGTTCAGCCATTTCAGCTTGTTGGCCACTCGCTGGGAGAGGAGCAGGATGAGCTCACCCGTTACCAAAACTATCTGTTCAAATACAGCAGGGTCAGGGTTGGATTTATGTTGTACCTCCAGCTGCTGGAGGGAGGTGGAGAGGCACATAGTTTCAGCTAGTCTCGCCTTCTTGGCGTTTGCTGCCAAGGCCAAAAGGTGGCCTCTAATGTCCGCCTTATGGGCATTCCAGAGAGTAGAAGGTGAGATATCTGGGGACTCATTTATTTCAAAATATTCGGATATTAGGGATTTCAGATGGGCTATCGTGTTGTGGTTATGGAGGAGAGATTCATTGAGTCTCCAGGAGAAGGAAGAGGGGCGAAAAACTAGAGAGGAGAGGTCTGTCGAAATTGGGGCATGGTCAGACCATGTAATTGAGTGAATATTAGAGTTAGTGAGTTTAAGGGTCAGATCGTAGCTGAGCAGGATCAAGACGATTCGGGAATAAGTGTTGTGGACTGGGGAATAAGAGGAATAATCTCGGGCCAAAGGGTCAGAGATTTTCCATGTATCGTACAAATTATGCAACTTCATAAAATCTTTCAAAGCCCTGGAGTTTCTCCCATCCCTCCAGTCGGAAAGAGCAGTCGAGGGGGCAGACCTATCTAGGTGGGGGGTAAGAACCGCATTGAAGTCTCCACCCACTATCAATTCTCCCTTACGGACCTGAGAAAGTGTAGTTCCTAGACGTTTAATTTATTTATGATGGTCTTGGTTCGGGGCATAAATATTCACTAGCGTGCAACATTTCTACATTTTAATGTTTTAAGTATGCCAATAAATGTATTTTACCATATGAACTGCATCTGGATCTTCTCCACCCATTTATGCTAACATTGATATGCTATTTTGCAACAAAAAAATCTTGATTTTGCTTGTGCAGCCCACATTTAGTAAGGAACGCTCCTCTGAGACAAATTGGGATGAAGGGAGCAAAAAAGGGGCAACATTTTGCAGCATAACAGTTGACACTGCCTTGAAGCTTTATGCCATGTGCCAAACAAACGGTTGCAATAGATAAAATAGATACATGACATTGGAAACTGGCATTTGAAGAATTTTGTAATTTACATTTATTTTGTCCTTCAACTCACATTCATTATTTTTTCATTAGTCCTTGTACTCTCATGTAATATATCAGTCTTTTGTTTGGGACAGTATTAAACATTTCCACATCAACTGCAGTACCAAGTAGCTTTCAACTTACCTCCTCAAAAAAAATAACAGTACAAGGATCCCATTTTAACACTGTTATGAATTTGTGAACAGTATCTCTTAAATCCCTTTAAAGCCCTTTACAACTGAAGTCAGACTCAAACGTCATAAATTTTCTTGTGCAATTGGCATAGTTATGAAGGAGTCTGTGACTGGATCACTTATAATTAACTTATGTTATACATTTATTTGATACAAACAGCGCAGGGTGCTTATTTAATAATTGTAAATGTACTTATTTTTGATATTGTGTGTATGTTGGTAAAGGAGATATCTTTATTTCTGAGACCAGGGGAAGAAATTTGATTGTTTTAACCTTGCTAGAGGAAATGCATTATTTCTGAGGTATATATCTGATACAAGAAGCCTTTGTTGAGGAGGTCTTTTGTGTATCATGGAGTAGGGAAATTACTTGATTGGAGTTTTGTCATTTACATTGGGAAAGTGTATTCTGCAGCTGTCTGAAGAAAGGATCCATGTTAATCTCATGGTAATTAGCCCTTTTGATGTGTGAGGTTCCAGCACCTGAAGGCACAGGAAGGTTTAATTAGATGTGCTACTAGATTTCCTGCATCTTCAAACAAGATGCAGGAAATCATAGCAAGTTTAGGATATCACAGATAAGCGTAAATATTGCTAGCTTTGCATTGCATGTAAATCCATGTTTGTAAACAAATTGCATCTTGATTCTAAAAATAGCTCAGGCCTGAGGGGGCTGGCTTACCCTGTGAGGCGTTGTTTAAATCTGTATAAAAAGTACTGTCTTGTATTTAAAATTGTTCTTCTTGTTTCATCTGACCTGCTCCCTGGTGCCTTCAACCAGTTGAGCAAATAAACATCACTTGCTTCAAAGACCTGCTTGGAAACTTTTCTATCCCTGTGACCTACAGATTAGACCCAAAATCTAATCCGTTCCTGGCTGTTTCTGAGGTTTGGACCCAGCATCTAGTACCACAGCTCTGCCCGCTACCCAGCAGCTCTGGCCAGTGTGATAGGCCAGGGAGGATCCATCAACAGCAACCCTGATCCATAGGTAGAGGTCAGAAGTACCAGCCCAGGTACACCAGCAATGGGGTACACTCTCAGCGTCAGTTACCCAGAAAAATAACGCTACTGGATGCCAGTAAGGAGTCCAGTGTTGGTAGCATTTGTAATCCCTTCCTACTGCGGATAGAGGGTGCATTTGTGATAACGAAAGGGAACAGTGGCAAAGTAAGCCCAGCCGGTTCCCAGCAACAACGGACAGGGTGGCATAGGCGGTCCATCCTGTCACAGAGTCTATAAATGTTAGTGATTAATGACTGAACTTAGTGTAGTTCTTTTAGCACCTGTGGGTGGATCTGGGCCAGGTCATGAATTTTTAATCTTGTTTAGACAAAAAACAACTTCATCCTACTTCATCCAAGTAATATCTAACAGCGTGCATGGGTGTCCATGGGTTACTACTGCACAGTATATTTCCATGGTCACACCGTTTTGTTTTTTTTAAATGTACTTAATTCTAACCTTTTTTTTTATACTAGCAAGGTCTGTGCTGAGGATCAAGATCAGTGGCACTGATATTGCATAAATCTGTCAGCAGCCTCAGTAGATCTCCTGCCTATGCTTGCCTGCCCCTTCACTCCTCCGTTTCGCCTCTCTGAGCTAAAGCAGTTACAAGTGTAAGATGCGTCCTAATCAATATACGAGCGTAGACGTACGCATTTTTTTGATACCCACACGTAAACTTAGCAAACTGACATATACCTGACTCAGCATCAGCCCCATTGTCTTCAGAAATCTGTTTTTTTTTCCTGTTTTTGATCAGATTTGCTTCTTTTATATTTTGTAATACTTCTATTTCCATCTAATTTTAACAATTTCATTGTTCTTATATCCTCCATTATTTTTTTTATTCTGCTGCACTGGCCTTTTTATTTCTACAATTTGTGTACCTGTTGCAGTACATCTTTAATATATTCTTATAAATTTCCCCTTTGGTGTAAGCACTTTTGATTTGGATGCTGTTACATTTTATAAATTTCAGTGCTTCACTGAACTGATTATATTTTCCTAAAAAAAATAAATCTGATTTTGTGTATTTCTTCCAAAATGGGTTATTTAAAGTCATGTCAAATGTTTTCCTGTTGTGATCACTATTTCATAATTGCTTAAGTGCACATTGGATATTCTGTTTATTATGTTATATAATACCAACACCAACATTGCATCCGGTCAAGTTGGAACCAATTTCTCCCACTAGTTCATACTTGTCAACTTTTACACCTCCCCTCCTGGAGATCATGGCGAATTGAGTCATTTTGGCACCAGCCCCGCAGGCCCAAAATGATGTGATTCACCACGAACCGTGTCATGGAGGCTCCCATCCTGCTGATTTCACTAGCAAGGATGCAGGAGAGTGATATGCTCTCCCGGGAGACCTACTCGTAATTCGGGACTCTCCCGGACATTTCAGGAGAGTGAGCAAGTACGCACTAGTTTTATTATAAAACAGCTAAAATCTGTTAGTAACTAATCCAGCAAATTGTGTTTGGAGAAAACAAATTCGGAACAATAAACATTTAGCATATGTCCAAAACTAAATGGTCTCTTCTAAATATATACTTGTTTGTACATATTGTGTCATTGTTTATTTACATGACCCTTTTAATCAGGGGGATACATAATAATACAATATATTCGCTATTTGCAAGTATATAATGACTGTGTTCTACTTAGAGAGCATTTCAAACACTACAGTGATTTTAAACAGTAGATTTACACAACTATATGTGCCTTTTTACATTGTACTAAAATTATTACTGCAATTTTATTAAATCTGGGATTCCACAGTAGAAAATCTACCCATGTTGTATTTGGTAATATTTTAAAGATAGTGCAGCATCTTGGAATTTCAAAATATAGTTGGGCCACTGTATCATGCCTATAAATAGTACCATTTATTGTGTCTTTAGTTATGTAATTGTGTACAGAAAATGCAAACCATGTAAACCTGAATAGATGTATTCATGAAAAATTAACTCATTCTCAGCTCTGATAAATTTGGCAGAATAAGCCATCATCATGGCTCGGAACATAGAATAGAGGAGAACCATATTTGTTGTCATACCACTAATGTATATTTATCTCATCCAAATTTTGAGAGAACATATTTTGAGAAAATAGGTAATTATATGAAGGATTGAACAATATTGCATAATTTTAACAGTGAGTGAACAGTGTCTCTGAGAAGTGATATTTGACACACAATGAGGGATGACTGATGCAGAACGAGTGCTAAGTGTAAGGTTAAAGAGGGTCATTGACAAAGTATAATTCATGACTAGCGAGTCATAAGGGATGATAGTTGAGAGAGAAGTCAACAGCCATTTTAGTATTCATGAGTGAAGAATGATGTTGATGATTTTCATTATACATTGTTATTCTTACTCATAATTTGGTAATTATCATACTCACTCATCACTCATTACAATTTTATCCAACATTTATCCTTCATGACTCATTACCAGTCCTTCATAACTTGTCACTTATCTCTCAGACATCACACACTTGTTTGATTTTGAAAAATAATAATGTTTGCGTTTGACAAATGATAATGTCCATTCTGAATCTGATGTTTTACAAATGATTATAAAATGGATGCTGTAAACAATAAATTGGGTCAGCTTTTATACATTTTTATGTTCTTACTGATAACTATTGTGACTTTCTGTTTCCCATTTGTAGGATATTACAACATTTTAACACATCTGTTGAAGACTACACTGTAATCTTTACATCAGGAACCACTGCAGCTCTCAAACTAGTGACAGAGATTTTCCCTTGGACTCCTAGATGTTCGGACAGTGCAGGCAGCCACTTCTGTTACCTGACGGATAATCACACCTCAGTGGTTGGAATTAGAGGGATCACAAAAATGTTAAATGTACCATCTGTTCCTGTTACACCAGAAGATCTATTATTGTCAAAGAGCCAAATAGCACCAGAACATCAGACTCACAGCATTTCACATCTATTCTGTTATCCTGCACTAAGCAGTTTTTCAGGCACAAAGTATCCTCTCTCGTGGATAGGTAGGATCAAATCAGGGGAAATGTCCCCCATTAAAGTTCCAGGCAATTGGATTGTGTTGCTGGATGCTGCTTCATTTGTCAGTACATCACCATTAGATTTGGCAGCTTGTCAACCAGATTTGGTTACCATTTCATTCTATAAGATCTTTGGCTTTCCAACTGGATTGGGTGCCTTGATTGTTTCTAACAGAATCGCCCATCTTCTCAGAAAAAACTATTTTGGGGGTGGGACAGCAGCAGCCTACCTCTCAAAAGAAGATTTCTTTGTTCCTAAAGATTCAATAAGTGACAGGTAAGGACATAAAAATGACATTTCAAGTTAAGTTATGACATTAGAGTTATAGTGAATTATCTCCTGTACAGCCTTGCTTTACAATGAATGAAATACAATAATTCTCTCATTATAAAAATAATAATATAAGGCAATTTTGGGCATTTCTTTTTCATTTCGCTGCCCCCAATTGCTATTTGAGGCAATGGACAAATTTACTTATTAGAACAGAAAATGTAACTTACTGCGCTAGAGGGATCACATACAATGGAATGCCAGCATCCGTGGATAGCTGTAACACATAAAATAATACACACATAGAGCAGTAAAGTCCCAACAGCTGGATAAAATGGTATTACGCTATGATCTTTTTTCTGTATATATATTTTATATTGTTGGAGTTCTTTTTGAAAGATAATCTTGGATTTACTACCAGATGGGTTTTTGATGTGCTGTGCCTCAAGAAATTATCTTGTAAGCTCCCACCCTGCGGGGATTCCCTCACGTGGTTATTTACATCAACTGGCCACTCAGATCACAATTGGAAGAGGGAATAATCACCTAAAGGCACTCTAGATACCTTATCCATCTGTTGGGACTTTACTGCTCTATATGTGTATTATTTTATGTGTTACAGCTATCCACGGATGCTGGCATTCCATTGTATGTGATCCCTCTAGCGCCGTGAGTTACATTTTCTGTTCTATATTGATTTAAGGAGTAGGTGGCTCCTTTTGTGTACCTCAGGCTGCTGTTTGGAGATACATTAGCGCTCATTCTTGTATTATTATATTTATATGCCAAATTTACTTATTACTTTGTACAGTTGGTTTCAAGAATACACTACACACGATTCCGAGTAGGTTCCTGGGTGGAAAAGCCCATTCTCCCACATCCAGCCCACTTCCTAGGGAACTGGATGAGATAGGCTCAACATTTTGTCCCCGCAACATAATGACGCGATTAAGGCATTGTTTCCCACCTACTCTCCGAAATCTCCCAGAAAGGCCAAAAAAAT
The DNA here is from genome assembly GCF_038048845.1 of Mixophyes fleayi. NCBI lineage: Eukaryota > Metazoa > Chordata > Amphibia > Anura > Limnodynastidae > Mixophyes > Mixophyes fleayi. The sequence continues at coordinate 123,089,071 of NC_134406.1, forward strand.
GTTGGAAAGTTTGATTATTGGTGATTTTCTATAAAAAGATCTCATATAGATCTATTAATAACATATGTGCTCATCATGGATATTTATGCTTTTTTATAAAGACATAAGGAAGCAATTCCACATTTATGTGTATGAGGACATGTCTGAAATCACTACTAAATTTTGGGACATTTAGCATACCCTCAATTATTCTGATTTTCAAGTGGCCATCCCAATTTCTGGCAAAAGCATACTATACATTGATTCTGTTTACGTAAAACAATTGTGCTCCTTCTGTATGCTCAACCATCTGTCAAGTGGTACATGGATGGTGCAGTTCATACCAGCCTGCACATCACTACCATTGCAATATATACAATGCACTACTTATTCAGTTTAATTATGTGTCATTTATTATATTAGCTTGGATAATTAGCTTTAATTTATTAATTAATTTAATTTAATTTTAAAAGTACACAGGGAGCCTTGATATTTGACCTATGGACTAAGATCATTGGGGTCAAAAACATCTTCACTGTACAACCTAAACTTTTCAAGAAAATTAAATGAGGGAAACAGTACATTTTTATGATATATTTTGCTGAAAGGAACTCTTTGGGCCTGATTCATTAAGGATCTTAAATGAAGAGGATCCTTATTTCATTCTCCTGGACAAAACCATGTTACAATACAAGGGGTGCAAATGAATGCTCTATTTTGTACATAAGTTAAATACTGACTGTTTTTTCATGTAGCACACAAATACTTGATAGCTTATTTGTACACTAAAATTTAAAGTTGATATGTGTGTGTTACATGAAAAAACAGTCAGTATTTAACTTATGTGCAAAACAGAACACTCATTTGCACCCCTTGTATTGTAACATGGTTTTGTCCAGGAGACTGAAATAAGAATCCTCTTCATTTAAGATCCTTAATGAATCAGGTCCTTGGTCTTTGAATTAAAAATTAAAACTGAAAAAATATACCTAAAAAAGTAATAGAATAAAAAAATCTCTGGACCTCACTATTAGTCTATTGGACTCATAGCTGTTAGTGCTGACAGTGAGTGGTAACATTGGGTGTAGTTAGTTGGCTTAACATATCTCCCAACAATTAACTGCAAAAATTGGGATAACATTCAAAACTTTTTCCATATTTAATAATGCTTCACCCTAGGTGGCTAAACCCTACCTCATTTGGAATCTAAAAAAAATTGTGACAGTCCAGCAAAATTGTGACTCAGGGAGGGTACGGTGGTCACTATATCTAATGCTTTGAATTGCATAATGATCACCAATATGATTGCAGTATGATGGGTAATACTGGATTTTGTTCATTATGCAATGCTGATTATTGGAGCTTAGAGATGCCAACACATGATTTACATAGGTTCTGTTGTTGGTTGATTGGGACCAGCTAAGATGGGAAAATGAAGACCTGAAACACTCAGCTGACCTGGTCGCAATCAGACAGCTAGCCACAGAAACTATGTACATCTTCTACGTCACTTATTAAAAGGATGAGTTGTATGATATGATATGCATGACATGTATGTGTTGATATTTATATAATAAAACAGAGGCACAGACACTAAAAAGGCAAAATTTGTATTGACACATGCCAACCACCCATCCACCTACAGCTCTTTGTCCTATTTAGGAGATTAATTGTTTGCAGCCACCAGGATTGGGATCTGTATTATACTCTAGCTATCAGATTTTGAGCTGTATTGTAGTCTAGCAATCAGACTGGGGTCTGTATTGTAAAGTAGCCTTCAGACCATACTTGCCCACTCTCCCAGAATGTCCAGTGGAGTACAGAATTTAGGGTCGGTCTGCCGAACTCACGGGACAGCGGCCATTCTCCCGCATCCCACCCACTTCCTAGTGAAATGGGCAGGATGGGGGCCTCTATGACCATCATTTTGGTCTTCCCATACAGCAAAATGTCTCAACTGCATTATGGGTGAGGCCAAAATGATGCCATTTACGGCACTCCGCCCTCTCTGAACTCGTTCTTCACCTCCCCTCCGGGATCTCCCGAAGGCGAGGAAGTAAATGTAGGCAAGTATTCATCAGACTGTGGTTTATATTGTACTCTACCCTTCAGATTGGCATCTGTATTGTAAATAAGCAAACCGGATTAGGGTCTGTTTTGTTCAATAACCGGGACTGAGGGGGGGCACACTATACTAGTATTAGCCCTGGTACCGCTCTCATTTAACAGTTTATTAATCTCTCCAAGCGGTGCCAGAGCTGTGTTACAGAGCCCGTTAAAACTTAAATTTAAAAGTGCTCAGGTTCCTGCGGTGATTTAAAAAAATAAAAATAAAAGCGTGAGGTCCCCGCTCTATTCACTTTTAACTCTAGTGCTGCCAGCCTACTGCTGGTTCCGTGAAAATCGGGAGGAAAATTTGCGTGGGGTTCCCCCGATTTTCACGGAGCCAGCAGTAGGCAAACCATCCGGGGTTGGAGGCACTATAGCAGGGAGACACGCGGCAGGGTTCCCCCTGCTATAATGACTAACCAACCCCAGGCTGTTCAGCGCTGGGCTGGATTCCCTAGGGAGTGGGGTCCACCGAAAAAAACGAGCGGGCCCCCCCTAGGGACTCCCAGCCCAGTGCTGATAGCACTAGCGCTCTTCCTACACCGGTGGATGGTGGGTGTAGGGTAATAACGCCGATATGAATGTAAAAAAACAAACATACGCCATTTTGTTTTGTGGAACTACAAGTCCCAGCCAGCCAGGTTGCCCTAAATAGTGTGGGCATGCTGCTACTTGTATAACTACAAGCACCAGCATACCCACGGCAGCCAGGGCATGTTGACACTTGGAGAACCACAAGTGCCAACATGCCCTGACACCCACGGCTGGCTGGGACCTGTAGCTCCACAAAATAAAATGTTTACAAAATCACAACACCCTCATTAAAACCACATCCATTTAATAAAAATAATAAACCCACAATAAATACAGTAAACACCCTCATTGATACCATATATTTTTATTAAAAATAATAAATACCCTATACTCACCAATGAAATTTTCATCTCTTAGCAGCTTTCAATCCAAAAATGGCTGTAAACAGAGTCCAAAATAAATTTGTGTCCAAAGTCTATGCTTGCCCCTGTCCCAAACAAATTTGTACTTCCAAATGTCCATGCTTGAAAATGTCCAAAATAAATTTGTACTTCCAAATGTCCATGCTTGAAATCTGTTCACTTCTTCTGCCCAGGGGAAGCCCACTGTTGCTTGAAGTCTTCTGTTCTTCGCCCAGGGGGGCCCGATATTTGTAAGATCCACGATTCTTCTTGCTTGCTTGAAGAAAAATCAAAAAAGGAGGAGCTGCCACAAACAGATCCTACCTAGTAGGAGCTCCGATACGCAATGAGCTTAGCTCATTGCGCTAGGTCTATTTACAGTATTAGGTGATTTTCCCACGCTGGTGGGAAAACCCTTAATACTATAAATAAAACAACCGCAATGAGCTAAGCTCGATGCGCATCGGAGCTCCTACTGTGTAGAAGCTCCGATACGCAATGAACTTAGTTCATTGCATTAGTTTTTTTTTATAGTATTAGGGGATTTTCCCACCAGCAGGAAAATCACCTAATACTGTAAATAGACCTATCGGAGCTCCTACTAGGTAGGAACTGTTTGCAGTGGCTCCTCCCTTTTTTATTTTTCTTCAGGCAAGCAAGAAGAATCGTGGATCTTACAAATATTGGCCCCCCTGGGTGAAGAACAGAAGACTTCAAGCAACAATGGGCCCACCCTGGGCAGAAGAAGTGAACAGATTTCAAGCATGGACTTTTGGAAGTACAAATTTCTTTGGGAAAGGTGCAAGCCGGACTTTTGGAAGTACAAATTTATTTGGGACAGGTGCAAGCATGGACTTTGGATAAAAAATTATTTTGGACATTAGAGACAGTCATTTTTGGATTGAAAGCTGCTGACAAGAGAAGAAAACTTAAATGGTGAGTATAGGGTATTTATTATTTTTAATAAAATTATGTGGTGTAAATGAGTGTGTTTACTGTATTTATTGTGGGTTTATTATGTTTAATAAATGTTAGTGGTTTTAACCAGGGTGTTGTGGATTTGTAAACATTTTGTTTAGTGGAACTACAGGTCCCAGCCAGCCATGGGTGTCAGGGCATGTTGGCACTTGTGGTTCTCCAAGGGCAACCTGGCTGGCTGGCACTTGTAGTTCCACAAAGCAAAATGACGTCCGTTTCTTTTTTTATTAATTACATCGCCGTTATTACCCTACACCCACTGCCCAGGGTTGTAGGAAGAGTCCTAGTGCTATCAGCACTGGGCTGGGTGTCCCTAGGGGGGGGCCCGCTCGTTTTTTTTGGCGGACCCCACTCCCTAAGGAATCCAGCCCAGCGCTGAATAGGCTGCGGTTGGTTAGTCATTATGGCAGGGGGACCCCCGCCGGGCGCCTCCAACCCCGACTGGTTTGCCTAGTGCTGGTTCCATGAAAGTCGGGGGGACACGCAAATTTTTCCCCGATTTTTATGGAACTAGTAGTAGTCTTGCATGCAGCACTAGGGTTAAGAGCGGGGGACCCAACGCTTTTTTTTAAAAAACTTTTATCTATTATTTACTGTTTTGTAAAAAAGGAAAGGGACTAGTTTGGGACTAAAATAGCTGGTGTTAACCAGCGATTTGCCGCGATTTTAACATGCTGGCAAAATCGGACCTTGAAACACTTACCCCTAGGGGGTAAATGTATCAAGCTGTGAGTTTCCGATGTGTTTGAAAAGTGGAGATGTTGCCTAGACCAACCAATCAGATTCTAGCTATGATTTTGTAGAATGTTCTAAATAAATGACAGCTAGAATCTGATAGGTTGCTATAGCCAACATCTCCACTTTTCAAATCTGCCAGAAACTCACTCGTAGCTTGATACATTTAAGCCCAGGAATGTTTTAGTGAAAATTATAGTATCAAAATACATCAATCTGTATTGTTTAGGGACCAGAGGATGGCCCCCCTTGTTGTGCAGGGTCAGAGGAAGGCTTTATGTATTGTGCAAGGGTCAGAGGATGGCTCTCTGTGTTGTGTAGGGGTCAGAGGAAGGCTTAATGTAATGTGGAGGGGTCAGAGGATGGCTCTATGTATTGTGGAGGGGTCAGAGGACGGCTCTCTGTGCTGTGCAGGGTCAAAGGATGGCTCTATGTATTGTGCAGGGGTCAGAGGATGGCTCTAAGTATTGTGCAGGGGTCAGAGGATGGCTCTATGTATTGCACAGGGGTCAGATGATGGCTCTATGTATTGTACAGGGGTCAGAGGAAGGCTCTCTGTGCTGTGCAGGGGTCAGAGGGAGCCTCTATGTATTGTGCAGGGGTCAGAGGATGGCCTCTGTATTGTACAGGGTCAGAGGATGGCTCCCTGTGCTGTGCAGTGGTCAGAGGATGGCTCTCTGTGATGTGCAGGGGTCAGAGGATGACTCTATGTATTGTGCAGGGGTCAGAGGATGGCTCTATGTATTGTGCATGGTCAGAGGATGGCTCTCTGTGTTGTGCAGGGTCAAAGGATGGCTCTATGTATTGTGCAGGGGTCAGAGGATGGCCTTTGTATTGTACAGGGTCAGAGGATGGCTCCCTGTGCTGTGCAGTGGTCAGAGGATGGCACTCTGTGCTGTGCAGGGGTCAGAGGATGACTCTTTGTATTGTGCAGGGGTCAGAGGATGGCTCTATGTATTGTGCAGGGGTCAGAGGATGGCTCTATGTATTGTGCATGGTCAGAGGATGGCTCTCTGTGTTGTGCAGGGTCAAAGGATGGCTCTATGTATTGTGCAGGGGTCAGATGATGGCTCAAAGTATTGTGCAGGGTCAGAAGATGGCTCTCTGTGTTGTGCAGGGTCAAAGGATGGCTCTATGTATTCTGCAGGGGTCAGAGGATGGCTCTATATATTGTGCAGCGGTCAGATGAAGATTCTCTTTATTATGGAATTCTCTATCATGTATAAGGGTCACTAGAAGATTTTTTGTGTGGTGCAGGTTTCACTAGAAGGCTCTATTTTGTACAGAGATCGGAGAAGGCTCTTTGAATTGTGAAGGGTCAGAAGGAAGCTTTATGTATTGTGCAGGGGTCATAGGATGGCTTGCTGTGATGTGTAGGAGTCAGAGGAAGGCTTTATGTAATGTGGAGGGGTCAGAGGATGGCTCTATGTATTGTGGAGGGGTCAGAGGATGGCTGTTTGTATTGTGCACTGGTCAGATGATGGCTCTATGTATTGTGTAGGGGTCAGAGGATGGCCTCTGTATTGTATAGGGGTCAGATGATGGCTCTCTGTGCTGTGCAGGGGTCACAGGATGGCTCTATGTATTGTGCAGGGGTCAGAGGATGGCCTCTGTATTGTACAGGGGTCAGAGGATGGCTCTATGTATTGAGCAGGGGTCAGAGGATGGCTCTATGTATTGTGCAGGGTCAGAGGATGGCTCTATATATTGTGCAGTGATCAGATGAAGATTCTCTTTATTATGGAATTCTCTATCATGTGTAAGGGTCACTAGAAGATTATTTGTGTGCTGCAGGTTTCACTAGATGGCTCTATTTTGTACAGAGATCGGAGAAAGCTCTTTGAATTTTGAAGGGTCAGAAGAAGGCTCTATGTATTGTGCAGGGGTCATAGGATGGCTCTATGTGTTGTGTAGGGGTCAGAGGATGCTTTATGTAATGTGGAGGGGTCAGAGAATGGCCTCTGTATTGTACAGGGGTCAGAGGATGGCTCTCTGTGCTGTGCAGGGGTCAGAGGATGGCTCTATGTATTGTGCAGGGGTCAGAGGATGGCCTCTGTATTGTACAGGGTCAGAGGATGACTCTGTGTATTGTGCAGGGGTCAGAGGATGGCTCTATGTATTGTGCAGGGTCAGAGGATAGCTCTCTGTGTTGTGCAGGGTCAGAGGATGGCTCTCTGTGTTGTGCAGGGTCAAAGGATGGCTCTATGTATTCTGCAGGGGTCAGAGGATGGCTCTCTGTGTTTTGCAGGGTCAGAGGATGGCTCTCTGTGTTGTGCAGGGTCAGAGGATGGCTCTATGTATTGTGCAGGGGTCAGAGGATGGCTCTATGTATTGTGCAGGGTCAGAGGATGGCTCTCTGTGTTGTGCAGGGTCAAAGGATGGCTCTATGTATTCTGCAGGGGTCAGAGGATGGCTCTATGTATTGTGCAGGGTCAGAGGATGTCTCTCTGTGTTGTGCAGGGTCAAAGGATGGCTCTATGTATTGTGCAGGGGTCAGAGGATGGATCTATATATTGTGCAACGGTCAGATGAAGATTCTCTTTATTATGGAATTCTCTATCATGTGTAAGGGTCACTAGAAGATTTTTTTTGTGGTGCAGGTTTCACTAAAAGGCTCTATTTTGTACAGAGATCGGAGAAGGCTCTTTGAATTGTGAAGTTGTCACTGGCGGAGCAGAGGTTGGAATGTGAGAGAATAGCTGGTGAGCTGGGTGGCATGTGAGGGAAAAGCTGGTAGACATAGGTAACGTGAGCGAAAAGCTGTTGGTTATGAGGTGGCATGTGATAGAATAGCTGGTGTGCAGGGCAGATATTAGAAGCTTATGGTCAGGGAGTGGCATGTGAGAGAAAATCTAGTTGATAGGTGGTGGCATATAATGAAGTAGCTGGTCAGCAAGGGCCCATACGTGTGAAAGGCTTATGAGCAGGAGATGGCATGTGAGAAAAGTGGGTGTCATGTGAGAGAATCTGGTTGGCAGTGGGAAGGGCATGTAATAATTTAGGGGGCAGGGTGGCATGTGATAGAGAATTGTTGGTGGGCAGAGGGTGGGTGATTTCACATTTAGATACATAGAATTGGAAAATTATCAATATTTTTACTTTACAAAAATCCATGAAATTCCACAGACAAAAAACCTTACGGTTTAACATGTCCGATTAAGGTTCCTTACACACCATCTAAAGTGTAAGAAAACTATTGAAACTCTTCCACTCAAACTCCAAAAAGCAATGAAATTACGACAATTAAGGCAGAAACATTAATGGACGTGTTACTTGCGCAATACAGACATAGTATGCCATCACATCCTGCGGTTAGCTACAGTTTCAGGACCTCTGTGAGATGAGCTAGATTACTTTCTACATCTGGTACGAGACAAATATGCACACTTAGAGCCTTTATCTATAAATCTACAATATCACACTATGTTTGGCGCTTTTTTCTGTACATCTAGGTTATACATCTGCAATTGGATGTTAATTCGGAATCAAGCAGCATACTGTATGTGATTATTTTGATGTTATTTTGGGCACGTATGTTCACTTATTTTCTGCTACACTGAGCGCTGTCTATTTTCTGTTTTGTCATATATATATATATATATATATATATATATATATATATTTATATATATATATATATATATATATATATATGTATGTATATATATATATATATATATATATATATATTATGCTGATTGAGTTCTATACTGTAAATTAGCTATCAGTTTGTGTCCTATATTGTACCTAAGTCATCAAATTTGGGTCTGAATTGTAAGCTAGTGACCAGTATTACTGACATTTTAACCATTTCACTGCCAGGGATAGTGTCAATCTAGCTATGAAGGCCTTACCACTTTAATTTTACTGCATATTGTTATTTTTATTCGTTATAACTACACAATCAATTTTTTTAATAGATGGGGCTTTCTTTTGGTACCTAATTCAAGTACATAGAGTTAAATTGACGTTCATTGTGTCATAATGTCAGTCATGTAATGTGCTATGAAACACATTGCATTCCTGGCTTTTCCCAAGGTGTTAGTTAATGCGAGGACAGCATGGTTATAGGTTTCAATTCCGACCAGGGCCCTATCATTGTGGAGTTTGCATGCTGATTGTTTCCTCCAGGGGCTCTGTCTCCTCCCACAGTCCAAAACCATACTGGTAGGTAACGGGAAGGGACTGATGTGAATGACTACATATTCTCTGCACATCGCTGGGTATTATCATTGGCGCTATATGATTAAAGTCTCTGTTTGCTAAACCTAGTTGCTTCATACTTGCCAACTTCTTCTAGTTGGCGTCCGGGAGCTGGCAGGGGGAGGTGGTCGTGCGGGGGGCGGGACTCCAAAATTATCATCCTGTGACGTAATGACACAAACGCATCATTTTACAGTGGGGGGCTGGGCCAAATGCCGCGATTCCTGGAGAATAAATGCAGTAAACTAAAACAAACTGCAGCGCTAAAGACCCAACCAGCTAATAAAAAAGAAATAAATCAATGTAATAGTCACGAATCACCATATAAAATGTAACATTTATTAATGTCATCATACCATACCATAATAAAAACAAAAAACACACATAGAAATTACCTTATAAACAAATTCAAAACAATATAAAAAAATGATTGCAATACACTCCGATCGGATATATAACTGTACATATACACACACACACACACACACACACACACACACACACACACACACACACACCGAGCTCTTAGCGCCGATGGAGCTCAGAAGAAATGTGACCATTTGTATTGACAAAAAATCATATGATTGGCCAATCAAAATAAAATGTAAAATATAAATATAACTGAGTCACTGGAAAAAAATGTGTAGAATAAAAATCTGATCATATCCTCAATCTAATATCGCAATCATCCATGTCCACATCAATGACTATAGATCATGAAATTGAAATTCATCTGTTCTCCTTTGTATATAGCAATATTAGAGGTGTATAATTATGCTCATATCATAAAGCTGCAATATCCTCAGTATATATTTGCAGTCAGCCGTATTCACGTCAGTGGCAATACATTTTTAACTACAAATCAGTCTGTTCTCCTGTTACGGCTCACGCCCCAAGTATCAGCTCCTAGAACCGCTTCATAGGTCTTCACCTATAGGAACCGCTTTTCCCGTAGAGCTAGATGCGCTCACAGGTACTCTGATGCTTCCAGATCTTGTACTCTAGTAGTAGGAGCTAAAAACCTGAGAACGTAGTGCTGGTGTTCACGCAGAAGCGGAGTGAAGATCCCGGCAGAGGTTTTAAGGGTCACCCGCAAAACGGTAGCGTCTAGGTCCAGGCCGGGGGTCAAATAGGTCACAGGCAATATGGCAGCGTCAGTATCCGAGCAATGGGTCAGGGTCACAGGCAAATAAGAAGAGTCAGACTCCAGACAAGAGGTCAAGGGTCACAGGCAATCCACAAAGTCAATATCCAGGCAAGGGGTCAGCAACGATAATCAAGATAGCAATAGCAAGGAGCAACAACACAGCAGGGTAGTATGCAGGATAGAAGGGACTATAACCGGCAGGGAGGTTTGGCCCTCCCTGCTTAATATACTGGCAAGATCCACATGGAACGATTAGGGGCACAGCAGGAAATCATCAGCCACAGGGGGCTGATGATTAATTAATCATATGCGCGCGCGCCCGGCTGCACAGAATGCCGGGACGCGGCGCTATAACAAAAGAGCATCCCGACCGTTGCCTTGGAAGTGACGTCTGGGACGCTGGGCCAGAGGACGAATCGAGTCGCGGCGATGCCCGGAGCCGCCGCGGCTCGTGACATCTCCTTAATGTTAAATGTTATGTTAATGTTAAATATAACAATATAAGAGGTGTAGTATGCTCACATCGATATTACTTCTGTCAGTTGGCTGTATAGATGTCTTCAATTTATTCCGGCCTTGGTCTCTTAATGATAAGGCACTCTTACGCTGTGATGTACAAAACAAATGTGTGGAGATGCCAGTAACCGTATCCTAATATAGATGGTACATTACTTAACCGGCTTCTGCGGCTGTGCTGCCGCTAGGTTAATGGTTTATACAGACCTGACAAGTTCTTTGTTGTAAAGAGGGAGCAACCTTTAAATCTGATTCCAGATACCACAATAAAGCCACTCGTGCAGCTGTTGATGAGAATAAAAAACGCCAAATGTTAGACGTACATGATGCAAGTCCCGCAGGTAGAACCAGTGATGATGAATCTGTCAAAAATATAAGGCAACTTCTATGTTGTTCTTGTGAGATCCCTTACGCGTTTCATTACACAAGCAACTTCATCAGACGGAAGAGGTGTTTTTACACAGGCCTTATAAGAGCTTTATATACACCTGAATCATCAATTGCCAAGCAAATCTCTAATTGACTAATTTAAATTAACACAACAGGTGATTCGTGACCTCATCCACACAACAAAAGGAGAAAAAAAATCTCTCTTAGTGTGCATACATATTGTAGGTAAATGCTGCAGAAAAGCAGACTCGGCAGCATAATAAATCAAAATAAAATATAATATAACATAGGACCATTCCATCACATAACTAGAATGTATATATCTCATATCTCAATAATGCCATACTAGTTAAAACTATTAAAGTAATTCTATTATTTTCAAATAAGCATTGCACAAGCGATTGTATTGTGTTTCTAACGCACAAAGTTTTTAACAAATGCTTATATAACATACTATGAACATATTAACACATATGTAGACTATGTTACATATATAACAGACTATGAACATGATTGTTTAAACACGTGGTAACAATACCGGAAGTTCATACACGCTAAACAGGAAGCACACATACACTAGGCAATGCAATACCCTTTAAAACGCAAAACGACAATAAAAAGAAACATTTTTCTTTCTTGTCCCTAGATTCTAGTTAGCGTTCCTTCAGTCTGTGCAACAACGGACATTCGGTCTCTCAACACAAAGTGAACCACAGTTCTTAAACACATTGCGTTCTTTCCCGTATGCGACGCGTCCGACAATTCACACTTTGTTGAGGAACCGAATACCATAAGCGTTGCATACCTGCCGATAACGTAACTCACCTTCGAGCCCCCAAATTATTAAAGTAATTCTATCGTTTTCAAATAAGCATTGCACAAGCGATTGTATTGTGTTTCTAACGCACAAAGTGATTTATTTTAGCAGATGTAAATAGTCAACAATTTAATACATTATTATATTATGATACAGTACAGTACAGCCAATACCAAAAGTTACATACATACCGCGCTCTTATCGCATGTGCTCGCTGCGCTAACCACGGGCACCCCTGGACAGTGATTCACCTTTGAATACTGTGATCAGCGAAGACTGAAGCCAGTGGGGGTGCAGCTATGATTATATTTGCAGTCAGTGTTATAGAGTGAACAATAGAGATGATGTAGCTTGCTTCTATAGACAAGGGTGGTTCCAGGGTTAACATCTCATAGGCTGATTCAATCTAAGGAATCCAAAGGTGGGGGTCGTCTCTCCAGGGGATGTGCTCCAGTTACAATGAATTCATTAGCATTTCACATTCTGATATCACTCTGGCTATTTATTCCCTAACATCAATAACTAGAGTATGGAATATGCGATCTCTTCGGCGATGGAACCGGACAGCTGCTGATGAATAGGGGATTAGTATGATATCAGACATGAAACATTTCCCATAACCTGAACCTTAGCTAACACTAAAGTGTACATATAATCATAATATATAAACTAATAATAAACCAAATACTGTCTGCTCATAAATTATTGTGTAATGGATCCAATATGAATTACATAAATAACTAAATGTTGTCATGCGAGTTTGTGCGTGCGTATTTTACCGTGCGATCGCCGTATGCCACGTGTAGCGTGGCATACTGAGTGCAATCGGCCAATAAAACAATATTAACCAATATACTTTCGTTCATCCAATTATTCAACTTTGACAGTTCCACCCTTTGATAGTACAATAAACTATCACCTTAAAGATGTTATATGCAGGATCTCAGTACCACGTTTCATTGCTATGTAATGCAAATCCCCCTTGGGGTATGACCACGCTGTTTGTAGATCTAAACAAGTTATCATAAGAGAGAGTCTTAATCCTCAAAACGATTTCTTCTTTTACTATAGACCGTACATTTCTGGAGCTTGGAGATAACCTTTTGTATGCCCTTCAAGGGTGCAATAAAACACGTAATACATTATTTGGGAAGGTACAAGGTACAATAGAACATGTATCAGCTATACAGAATACTCTACTACAGTTCTTCAAGTTTAACAAGGTTCTTCTGTCCAACGCATATCTTTAAGCTCAGAATAGATTTAAACACTTCATGTTCATCAATAGCATCATCCTATGTCTATCAATAATGTCATATACAATCTCCTTCAGCTTAATATACACACTTCTAATAATGTCATCAGTTCTTTTCATCAACACTTGTGGGCGGGTTATTGTCTGTTCGTTCTTCTCAGTCTCCCAACACTCAGATTTAACAGTGATCGGCTTGCAAAGCATTTGGAGACTTCAGACTAAGGGACCTAGGTGTCTTAATTTTCCCCTAGTGACCTCCCACCCATAGTTCAGGTATCTCAAGAATATTTAGTGGGAAGAGAACTAGTCCTACTTGATATAATCACTGAGGTATGTGAGAGCACGCCCAGCACTTTGTTTGGTCTAAAACATTACCCTCCCAAGAATGATAAACATTCTCAAGGATGCCTGCTCAAGTCCGAATATTACTGGACTGGCATCGCTGGGTGTACCTTTTTTTTTTAACTATGGGGTCACCGTACTTACGGATGTAATGCTACTCAGACAATAGCCCCTCGCACTTTCTCCAAGCTCCAGGGTTTCCAAATTTTCCTTTACCTCTGAATTGAATAGAGTAATTGGCTGGACCGATTATGCTACTAACTTCTCCTTCATCCCCAATTCCTCAACATCATTACCTGAACCAGCCTCTGTCACCTGCTAATAATTAAAAGAATTGACCGTCCTGAGAAGAGAATGAAATGAGAGAACACAAAAAAGGAAAAACTACACCTTCATGCTGGACAACTGTCTTAGCCTTTGGCTAAAATGCTACTATTCGAGGCCTTCCAGAACAGACTCATGAGTGCCCTTGGACCCTTCTCTGAGTGTTGGCTCCTCTGCAGTGGGTGGAATGGGCACCAGTGTGTCTCTGCTACCCTTGAAGCCGTGATGCTGGTAGCCTACACCTGGTACCTGTCTGTCAAATAACCTAAGCCTAAGAAATTTCTGTTCCACAACTTACTCTCCCGATCCAACATCCAGACAGTTAGTGTGACTTTTCAGGAAACAGTGTTTTGGACGTTCTTGGTTACTGTCTCACTATTTACCTTCTCTCAAGGTCTAACCTAGCCTCCCAGTTACAATCTCATCTCACGAGGGGTTAAGAACATTTCAAAAACTGACAGGTTAAGAGTCTGCCCAGGAGTGATCTTTTGGTAGCGGGGAAGGACTAGTGGCCGAAGCTATCAGTCACTTTAATGAAGCTCCAACTCTTATTCTATTCAATTTGTTCTACCTAGTACCACTACTTTATGTTCATACTGGTTTATGGCTAATTGAAAGTATGTGATTTGTTACCACTACTCATACATTATACATCTGTTATCAATAACCTGAATACCCCTATCATCTATTATAACTCTAGGACTATCACATTGAATAACAAAAGCTTTGAGTATGACACAGTAATACATTAGACACATTTCAATACACCTTTACCCAGACATATTTCATTGGTACACCAGTGTATACTTGAGGATCCTGCATGGTGGTAATTGGATGACATGGATTTGTTTTACCTGGAGGAAAACCCATCAGCAGGAGGGATATGGGATGGCTCTATTGGTATCATTTCTCTTAATAAAGATAGGACGTTGCCGTCCTACTAGCTTGAGACAAAATGTCTGGTGCACCCCAATATACTCTTACCAGCTTGCACATACCTTCTGTACCCAGCTGAGCCAGACCATTTGCTGCCTCCTTTGGGTCTGGGTGATACACTCTGGGAGCTACTGGTCTACCTTGTCCATCTCTCCAGGGTCTGCCAGACTCCTCACCACATCTCTTCACCATCCAGATAGTTAATTCTTCAGGTAACACAAATCTTCATATATTAACCAATATATGTATGTGTGCATGTTTGTGTGTGTGTGTGTGTGTGTGTGTGTGTGTGTGTGTGTTCACATTTTAAAACTAATACAATACAACGAAAAACAAAACAAAACATAGATTTGCTAGCTGTCACATAAAACCCTGCTGTCTATTTGACAGCTATGTTCGCCCTGGTGTGACAGCCATGTATGGTTGTGTGTGTAAGTGTGGACTTTACTAGCAGCTACTTCAGTTGGTAACTGTGTCACTGTATAAAGTCCTCTATGTAGTGTCCTACTCATGTGCTGGTATTGTTATAAAAAGATTTCTCTTTTTTTTTCCAGTCAACTCAACATCGCCCCCTAGACTAGAAAAATGCTGAAGACCAATATATATCAATCGATTTTCCCTCTGCCAATTCACATGTCATTCTCAGTACCTCACATTCAGCTACTTGACTAAGTTGGAAAGACAAAGGGGTCTATTTCTATAACATTTTCTTCAAATATAACAGTATCCAGTACATGTCTGTCTAACAGTGAAAATTATAAAACACGAACATTCTACATTTTCTAGGGTTTCACATTATGTCGTATCTTGTGGTAAAAATCCTACTCCAATGTTCTATACAAAGATGCATATCTGTATGTCTAACCTCCAGCAATCTCCTATCCACCCTTTGTGCATCCATATAAAGGCACATTTTTGTACAGGAGGCACGAACCAAAACAAAAACAAAAAAACAAACAAAACAGATAGGCAATCTATAAAACAAGAATCGTATTTCCACAACAGAACCTTTCTGCTTAAAATCAGCAGTTTCTATACACATGAAAACAAAACCCCTGACTGTTTCCGTAACTCATGTCAATCTAGTGTGTGTATTTCTGAATTTGTCTTATGTAAAAAAAAAAAAAATATGTCTTAGCCCCATTGATGAGACAGTATCTGTTTTTATCTCTACCAGAGCAGAGAGAGAGAGAGAATGAAAGAGAGAGCTGGTGGAACCGTTCCCTTTCCTTGTCCATGTGGTGCCTCTTGCATGTTACTAGCATGGGCAGTGGCCGAAATGACGGTGGGTTCACCTTCTTCCCTTGATAGCTTATCCTTAACGTAAATTATAGGATACAAGTTACTGGTTACATTCTTAACATTTTTGGTATTGGCTGTACTTATCACATCAATCGCATTTGGCTGCGAGGGCGCACATGCACTCAGTTCTCCACGTTTCTCAACGCTCACCTCCGCTGTGCACGCGTTTTTCGCCTCGCCTACTTCCGCTGTGCACTCGCTGCTCTGCCACGTGTTGCCTTCCATTTGCCACAATTTTAAACAATCCTCATGTTTAATTCTCGTTTTTGTTGATTTAATCAACCGCATTTTATTTCTAACAATATTTAACTCCTCTGACTCAAAACTACCCATGTTTAGTGTCAGACGCCGTCCCCGCTGATCCCCTGTCAGACGGGGAACGGACGTCTGACCTTCTTGTCGGCGGTCCGGGACTCCACTTCCTGGTTCTTCGGGCGCATGCGCCCTGTTCCCCGTTCCATTGCTAGGCAACGGAATGCCGCTGTTCCTATGAATACCGCCTCCTCCTGCCCGCCAATCAGCTTACCCTAGCCTCTATTTAAACCTGTCTCTGGTGCCATTAGGGTGCCAGAGTAACAGGTTCACCCCCAGTGTTCCTGGCTTCCACACTCCCTTGTTTTTCCCTGAGTCCTGAGTCCTGCTTCCTGTTTATCGTTGTGACCCGGCTTGGCGACTATCCTCTTTCTCTGTGTGACCCATTCTGTACCGTGACTTCGGCTTGGCGACTACTCTACTGGATTTCCCTTTTGTACCTGATATACCTGATTGCAGTGACCTGGAACCGTCTGACCTCTCTACGCTACACTGGTAACTGGCTAATAGGACCGCGACCTGCGGGCTCTCTGCTGCGAAGTCCAAACCTCCTTGCTACCCAACGCTTTATCGGCTTTGCCAATTATTACCGGCAGTTCATTAAAGGCTTTTCATCCATTATTTGTCCTATTACAGCTTTAACTCAAAAAGGTGCCTGTCGAAGCCATATTGGCTTTCAAGACTCTTAAGGAAGCATTTCTTTCGGCCCCTATACTCAAACAGCCAGACCAGGGGAGACCGTTTTTCATTGAAGTGAACGCTTCTTCGGTCGGAATTGGAGCAATACTTTCCCAGAAATCTTCTTCAGGAACATTAGAGACTTGTGGATTCCTGTCTAAGAAATTCTCTAGCACTGAACTAAATTATGGAATCGGTGACAAGGAATTATTAGCCATCAAGATTGCCCTTGAGGAGTGTCGCCACTTACTAGAGCGTGCCTTACATCCCGTCACGGTCATGACAGATCATAAAAATCTTACTTATCTCCAGGAGGCACAATGTCTTAACCCCCGTCAAGCTCGCTGGTCTCTCTTCTTTGCCAGGTTCCAACTCATTCTTACCTTCCGTCCCGGTTCCAAAAACTCCAAGGCCGATGCTCTCTCCAGGTCCTTTGATAATACTGGTATTCTCACTTGTTTAGACAACAAAATGATTTTAAATCCAATGCAAACAGTGGCCATTACCAATTCTTCAGTGACCTCTCCCCCTCCAGGGCGTTCATTTGTGGAACCTCATCTCCGCTCTAAACTACTATGTTGGGCTCACAAGTCCAAATTTGCCGGCCATGCCGGTTACAAGAGAACCAAAGAATTCCTCTCCAGATATTATTGGTGGCCTAAACTGGCTTCAGATGTTCAAAAATTCGTATCTGCATGTTTGGTTTGTGCACGCCATAAGGTGCCAAGACAAAGTCCTCCTGGTCTTCTCCTTCCTCTGCCTATTCCGGATTCTCCCTGGACCAGCATTACAATGGACTTCATCACCGATCTCCCTTTGAGCAATGGCTACAATACCATCTGGGTCGTGGTAGACCGCTTTTTAAAAATGTCACACTTCACTCCTTGTAAAGGTCTCCCTTCAGCCCCTAAACTCGCAGATTTGTTTCTAAAGAACATCTTCCGTCTTCATGGATGTCCTCGAGAGATCATCTCTGACAGAGGAGTACAATTTGTCGCTAAGTTCTAGAGAGCTTTTTGTAATAAGATTGGAGTCAGTCTCAAATTTTCTTCCGGATATCACCCCCAAACTAACGGACAAACAGAACGAGTGAATCTGGACTTGGAGTGTTTCCTACGGTGTTTTGCTTCTGATCATCAAAGGACATGGAATGATCTTCTGTATTGGGCCGAATTCGCCCACAACAATCTTCTACATTCCTCCTCTGGTCGTTCTCCATTCTTCATTATCTACGGCAGACATCCCACTCCTCCTCTCTTATCCGAAGCTCCCTCTTCTCTAGTACCAGCGGCTGATACTCTCATCCATGACTTCTCTCAAATCTGGTCTCGAACCAAAGAAGCACTGTCTACTTTAGTACAGAGATAGAAGAAAGCGGCTGATCTTCATAGAAGAGTTGCTCCAGTCCTGAGGGTAGGAGACCGTGTTTGGTTGTCTACGCGCAACCTTCGACTTCAAGTCCCATCCATGAAATTGGCTCCTAAGTTTATTGGTCCCTTTTCCATAGCACAAGTAATCCGTCCGGTTTCCTTCAAGCTTTTATTACCTCCGTCTCTCAAGATCCATAGCACATTTCATATTTCACTGCTAAAACCGCTGATTCTCAACGAATTATTCACGGAACCTGCTCCTCCTCCACCTGTTAAAACATCTTTAGGTGATGAATTCGAAATCGAGAGGATTCTGAAGAGACGTCTCTTCCACCGCAAACCCCAGTATCTAGTACACTGGAAGGGCTACGGTCCTGAGGAGAGATCGTGGGTCTCTGAAGCCGACCTTCATGCTCCTCGTCTCCTTGCAAAATTCCTGAAGAGAGTAAATCCCTCTCCGAGAGGGAGGGGAGGAGGGGGTACTGTCAGACGCCGTCCCCGCTGATCCCCTGTCAGACGGGGAACGGACGTCTGACCTTCCTGTCGGCGGTCCGGGACTCCACTTCCGGGTTTTTCGGGCGCATGCGCCCTGTTACCCGTTCCATTGCTAGGCAATGGAATGCCGCTCTTCCTATGAATACCGCCTCCTCCTGCCCGCCAATCAGCTTACCCTAGCCTCTATTTAAACCGGTCTCTGGCGCCATTAGGGTGCCAGAGTAACAGGTTCACCACCAGTGTTCCTGGCTTCCACACTCCCTTGTTTTTCCCTAAGTATTCTGCTTCCTGTTATCGTTGGGACCCGGCTTGGCGACCATCCTCTTTCTCTGTGTGACCCATTCTGTACCGTGACTTCGGCTTGGCGACTACTCTACTGGATTTCCCTTTTGTACCTGATATACCTGATTGCTGTGACCCGGAACCGTCTGACCTCTCTACGCTACACTGGTAACTGGCTAATAGGACCGCGACCTGCGTGCTCTCTGCTGCGAAGTCCAAACCTCCTTGCGGGGGTCCCTGGTGAACACCAGGGGCACGTTAGACGCTGCGCCTGTTTGACCAGTTGCGCTAATACCGGTTAGTGTCTATTTATCTTCAGCCTTCATAGGCCTACAGCGTGACATTTGGGAAAGGTCTTTCACAATCCTTGGTCATTTTGGCCCACTTGTCGCAATATGCAGTTGCGTATGCACCATATTTATTAAACATGAGAAATCTTGCTGAACTAACCGGCCATTCATTAGGCAGCACAACACGAACTATCTCTAGCGTTTGCTTCGCATCCATTGTGAAAACAACCTATTTCTCAACGCTACGCAAAAAGACTTTTTACCTGTTCTCCTTTCAAACAGAACCTACTAGAGATTTTTATCTGTGGATGGTTTCACAGGCTACGCCCACACACCTCCTAACACAGAAATATCATTGCAGACTAAAGGGCTATCAGCTCCTCGATACCCTTGACTCTACCACAAAATCTGTTTTCACCGTATACCCTGTATACTACTTATTCAAATCACGTGCTTCTTCAATACACCGTATGCTACATAAAAATCCACATACTACCATATCACCGTATACCCTGTATACTACCTATAACACCGTATGCTACATAAAAATCCACATACTAGCAATATCACTGCACCGTATGTTACATAAAAAATCCACATACTACCTATTCCCACACCATATACAGCTTAGAATACTGTATATTACCTATAACACCGTATGCTACATAAAAATCCACATACTACCATATCAAACTGCCACATATGTTACATAAAAAATCCACATACTACCTATAAAAGTGTTCTTATTTCAAACACAACCATCCAGTCCCCCTGGTCAAGCAGCAACCAATATCTCTGTCTTTTCAATAGTAAATCACCTCTTTGTCTGTCTTCAGCAGTATGCAAACTCTTCCCTTATCTTTATGCATACCATTCACATACACCTTTTTGTTTTCTGCACAGAAAATAGATTATCAATGGTAGTTTTACAGAGGTTTTAACAAATGCTTATATAACAGACTATGAACATATTAACACATATGTAGACTATGTTACATATATTATGAACAAGAAAAGATATCCGCACTAGGTAAGTTTCATACCAAGGTCTAATAATAGGCTCTAAATATTATGGCCTATCAATCAGGATGATTGAATTGTAGTACAAAACATCCTGAGCGGTGTGCCCTATACACCAAAAATATAGTGAAGTATCAGAGAGAAGAAAAGTAGGTGACTGAGGGGCACTCAGAGACAATGGATGAGTGTATATGTAGAGTAAAATAAATTTTTATTGATATACCTTAAAATTGTAAATAAGCATTTCATCCTAAACCCAAAAGCTAGCGAGGTATTAAAAACAAAAAACAAAAACAATAATTGTTAAAATTGCAGGTCCACTGCAAACTTAGCTCAGTGGTCATATAATAGAAAATGAACTAAAGGTGGAAAATATCACTATTAATATAAATAGGTTGATATAGAAATAGAAAAATCCACTATTAGCAAAGGATTCCCTATTGACAATAATGACTCTTAGGCTTAAACAATATATAGGATCTAAATCAGAGAAAACCCCTAGGTGGAGGTTATAATAGTGACTTAATAATATATCATAGTAGCGATATTAAGATAATAAGTGACATATCAAAGTGAGCCCCTGATTGTATATCTGATTTCCAATGATAAGAAATGTCTTGGAGAGATGCCTATAAGCCTATAAAAGCAATCCCCCTAGTGGTAGCTGGAATAATATATCTCAGGTCTGTCCTGTGTCATATCGTGCCGACTCAGATATAAGGTCTAATAGAGGTCTGATGTGAGAACAAAGTGTGTCTGTATAGACAGACTCACGGAGCAGCGTGGGAATCCTGATGATTATAGTAACGCTGAATAACCTACACTATTTATCCCTAAATGCCCTATTTTATCTGGAGCAGCTATTAGGTAAGTCAAGGTAAGGGAGAGTAGTGAGAGCGTGGTTTAATATTTGAACATGTTAGGAACACTGAGCTAAGAAACGCCAACGCGCGTTTCGCTGAACAGCTTTTTCAAGGCTAACCAGAGCCTCTTGTTCGTATGCCTTAAATAGTCAATCAGATCAGCCCCTGAAATGACGCTGTAACGTTCAGCCAATCATGCCACAGCATAGGTGGCATTGATGGACATGTCTATTGACCAATGGGGGGAAGTTAGAGCGGTTAGGCTCCGCCCACAAATCGCCGTGATACAGAGATAATGAAGAAGCTAAAAATAGAGGCAAACAGCAGTAATCCTAACTGTAACGATTGCTAACATTGTCTGAAACTTTATCAGATGGTGCCTAGAAATAAGAACTTTCAGAAAGGAGATTCCATTCATATTATAAATAGGAATAATACCAATTGCCTATTCCTATACAATCATGGATATATAGGTGTTAGCAGAAGTAAACCCTTGTATATTATATATATTCCATTATATACAATAATTATAAATATTAAGGAATCTAATCATATGAATAATGAAAAAGATATATTAGAGATGTTTATAAATCTACATTACGGTGAGTATAAATAATACCCATGTATCATACTAATAGATCATAATGATCTGATAGTGAAACCATTGAAAGAGATAAAATATTGAGAGACTAGTGATCAGAAAATATAACCACACGTGAGAGGAAAGTGGGGATTAATCTAAAGTTAGCATCATATTACTGGATGACCTGAAACAGGAAAGATAAAGGGTGGTGACAAAAATAAAACAGTGATAGGATTAAGGGAGGGGGATAGAGTGAGACTAGTGTAGGGAAACATAAAGTGATATAAGGGGTATAAACCCAATAGGATGGTGTGTGAATAAGAAGGACCTATTCCATGGTGTTACAATTCGCTGATACGATATATACGAGTATAAGTGATGAGTTGAATATTTTAGAAAGGTAGAATAGCTATTATGATCATTATGATCATTATGTATGGAGACATAGAGTGATGTAAGGGGTATAAAACCCTTAAGGTGGTGTGTGAATAAAAAAGACCTATACCATGGTATTACAAAACGTTGAGACGATATATAGGAATATAAGTAATCAATTGGGTATTATAGAAAGGCAGAATAGCTATTATAATCATTGAGACCTTTAGGAAACATACTGCCCATCAGAAAGATAGTTCTGGTTTCTTTCCTCAATAATTGTGATTGTAAATCACCTCCTCTTAAATTTAGGACAGTTTTCTCCATAGCGAAAGCTTTTATATGTTTGGGATCACAGTTGTGACATTTCATAAAGTGTCTGGCTACAGTAGTCAATTTTTTAAAATTCTTCTGGTCTCTCAAGGCATTTTTGATATTGCCAATGTGTTCCAAGAGACGTTTTTTGAAAGGGCGGCTAGTCATCCCTATATATTTTAGTCCACATGGGCAAATTAGACAGTAAATGACTCCCTGAGAGTTACAATTTAGGAATTCAGTAATGTACCAGACCTTACCATATTTGTCTACATATTGTTTTGTTGGGATAGTGAATTGGCAAGCCTTGCATGTACTACAATTAAAGAAACCTTTCGGTCTATTGTCTTCTTTTCTTGGGGACTGTAAATGGCTATGCACCAATTTATCTCTTAGGTTTGTTGATCTTCTCCAACTGAAAGCAATATTATCATCCAATTCTTTCTTAAGGTCCTCGTCAGATAGCAGGATGTGCCAATGTTTTTGAAAGATGGTTGATAAATCACGCCATTCTGCACAAAAAGTCCCTACCATTCTGACTGAGGCCTTATCCTTATTTGAATTCGGAGATGGATAGATACGCGTCTGTCTATCTCTCTGATCTGCAGAGATTTTAGCTTTCTGTATGGTCTTATTCCCATAACCTCTTTTCTTTAAACGATTGGTAAGTTCTGCTGATCTTGTTTGGTATATTTTGGTATCTGAACAATTACGCCTCATACGTAAAAATTCCCCTTTCCGAACACCTTTAAGAACTGGTGGGAAATGGGCACTTGAGTGATGGAGGATACTATTTGTAGATGTAGGTTTTCTAAAGATATCAGTCTCGAGAGAGCCATTTGGACTCTTATAAATGGTAAGGTCTAGAAAATTGATGGTGGTATGATTAATTTCTGATGTTAATTTTAGGTTGAGATTATTGATGTTTAGAATTCTTGTGAATTCTTCAAAGAGGTCTTTTTCACCCTCCCACAGAATAAAAATGTCGTTGATATATCTCAACCATAATGTAATGTGTTTGGTGAACTTGTCATACTTTTCACTGAATACCACCTCTCTCTCCCACCAGCCTAAAAAAAGACCAGCATAAGTGGGGGCACAACATGTCCCCATCGCCGTGCCCCTCACCTGTAGATAAAATCTATCCTCAAAAACAAAATAGTTTTTAGTAAGGATGAAGCGTAGCAGTACCACAAGAAAGTTACTGAAATCCGTTTTTCTGTCCATTTCCAGAAAATATCTGACTGCAGCTATGCCCTGATTATGGTCAATGTTTGTATATAAAGATTCCACATCATATGATGCTAGCCATGTTGCTTTATTAGTCACTATATCTTGAATCTTGGACAATACATCTAGGGTGTCCCTTGTATATGATGGTAGGCTGAGTAAAAACTTGCGTATATGAGAATCTACATAGACGCTCGCATTCTCAGTGAGTCCTCCAATCCCGGAGACTATAGGTCTACCTGGGGGGTTGTGTTCGCATTTATGAATCTTGGGCAGAATGTATAACAAGGGTGTTTTGGGGTTTTCAACACCAAGATACTCATAATCCTGTTTGGATATGATGCCCTTTTTAAATGCTGAATTAATCAGATTATTATATATGGACGTAAAATTAGCCGTGGGGTTAAAGATGAGTCGTTGGTAACAAGTAGTGTCACCTAACTGACGATAGACTTCTTTGACATAATTTTTCCTTGATAGTAGAACAATATTACCCCCCTTGTCTGAGGGTTTTATGATGGTATCATCCCACCCCTCAATATCCTTGAGGGCCTGGATCTCATCTTTATCCAGGTTAGATGGTAATCTAGTGTGTCTAGTCTTGTTGGTATAAAGTCTATCTAAATCTTTGGAAACAAGATCCATATATACTTTAACTTGAGGACATATATTGATATTTGGCATGAATGATGATTTTTTCTTTAATCTTACACATGGTTTGGAAGAGGTCTCCGTGGATTGTTCAAGGGAGGTTGTTTGTAATTCCTCCAAAATGATAAGTGCTTGTTGGTCAATTTCACTATTAAGCGTCACATCCGTGGTCATAATATTAGGTAATGTTAATGGGGATGAGTTTGCATTGCTCTGGTTATAAAAGTCAGCATTAGTCTCAATTCCATCTGACTTGGGACAGAACAGTTTTTTTAAAAGTAATTTTCTTGCAAAAAGAGAAAGATATTTCTCCCATTCAAATCTGTTCATAGTTTGTACAGGAGAGTAAGATAAACCTTTACTTAAGAGTCGTATATGATGAGGAAAAAGTTCTCTCTCGGTCAGGTTAATGACTCTGAGGTTCATATCTAGTATTTCTGTCTCCTTTGACTCCGACGGTAAGGTATTTCTTCTGAGTCTGATGTTTGATTGTAACGATTTACACCTCTTGCCCCTTCTCGTCTTCTTGTGTTTGGGCCACTTCTGTCTGTTCTTGAAGTGCCTCGTCCTAAAAAATCCCTTCTGAGGGGATATCTATTGATGGACTGATTTAGAGGTCTCCCCTTCTGAAGAGTCCACTTCAGAGGTACTATATGCAGTAACAGAACGCTTCCTAGATTGATTATCCCATTTAAAAACTCTATCCTGAGCATAATCCTGTTTATCACGATTAAACTTGGTTCTTTTTTTAATCTATGATCTGTTTCTCATAACTATCTAAATCAGTCTTTATTTTTTCGTACATTTTCTGAAAATTTTCAGAATTTTCAAACTGTTTTAATTTTTCTCCAAGAGTGGTAATTTCTTTATCATATTGTTCAAGAAGAATCGTGTCATGTTTAATTAAAATAATTATTAAATCATTGGAGCATTTGGTTAGAGTATTTTCCCAGTCTTTCTTTAGCTCTTCTGCAGCCAGCTCAAATGCTGGATATAATTTGGGACGAAGACCCCTCGGTATCATTTTTTGAGTAATATAATTATTAAACATCGTTCTGTTCCAATATGTTTTGGTTTGTTTGTACATATTTGACTCGAGTTCTGTTAGAATCTCAGACCATCCCTTTAAGTTACCCTCCTGTACAATAGTGTTTTGCAAGAATTCTGACTCCTCATTGTTTGTCCACTTTTTTTGCCTATCAATAAGATCGCGACAGATGCTGAAGCTTGACATACTAAATATAATTGTACAAATTGGATGAAAATGAAATGGAATTTAGCCTTATAACACCTGTGCTGGATAATCAGAAGAGATAACAACCTCACAACAATAGTTTATGAACAAGAAAAGATATCCGCACTAGGTAAGTTTCATACCAAGGTCTAATAATAGGCTCTAAATATTATGGCCTATCAATCAGGATGATTGAATTGTAGTACAAAACATCCTGAGCGGTGCGCCCTATACACCAAAAATATAGTGAAGTATCAGAGAGAAGAAAAGTAGGTGACTGAGGGGCACTCAGAGACAATGGATGAGTGTATATGTAGAGTAAAATAAATTTTTATTGATATACCTTAAAATTGTAAATAAGCATTTCATCCTAAACCCAAAAGCTAGCGAAGTATTAAAAACAAAAAACAAAAACAATAATTGTTAAAATTGCAGGTCCACTGCAAACTTAGCTCAGTGGTCATATAATAGAAAATAAACTCAAGGTGGAAAATATCACTATTAATATAAATAGGTTGATATAGAAATAGAAAAATCCACTATTAGCAAAGGATTCCCTATTGACAATAATGACTCTTAGGCTTAAACAATATATAGGATCTAAATCAGAGAAAACCCCTAGGTGGAGGTTATAATAGTGACTTAATAATATATCATAGTAGCGATATTAAGATAATAAGTGACATATCAAAGTGAGCCCCTGATTGTATATATCTGATTTCCAATGATAAGAAATGTCTTAGAGAGATGCCTATAAGCCTATAAAAGCAATCCCCCTAGTGGTAGCTGGAATAATATATCTCAGGTCTGTCCTGTGTCATATCGTGCTGACTCAGATATAAGGTTAGCCTTGAAAAAGCTGTTCAGCGAAACGCGCATTGGCGTTTCTTAGCTCAGTGTTCCTAACATGTTCAAATATTAAACCACGCTCTCACTACTCTCCCTTACCTTGACTTACCTAATAGCTGCTCCAGATAAAATAGGGCATTTAGGGATAAATAGTGTAGGTTATTCAGCGTTAATATAATCATCAGGATTCCCACGCTGCTCCGTGAGTCTGTCTATACAGACACACTTTGTTCTCACATCAGACCTCTATTAGACCTTATATCTGAGTCAGCACGATATGAGACAGGACAGACCTGAGATATATTATTCCAGCTACCACTAGGGGGATTGCTTTTATAGGCTTATAGGCCTCTCTCCAAGACATTTCTTATCATTGGAAATCAGATATACAATCAGGGGCTCACTTTGATATGTCACTTATTATCTTAATATCGCTACTATGATATATTATTAAGTCACTATTATAACCTCCACCTAGGGGTTTTCTCTGATTTAGATCCTATATATTGTTTAAGCCTAAGAGTCATTATTGTCAATAGGGAATCCTTTGCTAATAGTGAATTTTTCTATTTCTATATCAACCTATTTATATTAATAGTGATATTTTCCACCTTGCAATTTTAACAATTATTGTTTTTGTTTTTTGTTTTTAATACTTCGCTAGCTTTTGGGTTTAGGATGAAATGCTTACTTACAATTTTAAGGTATATCAATAAAAATTTATTTTACTCTACATATACACTCATCCATTGTCTCTGAGTGCCCCTCAGTCACCTACTTTTCTTCTCTCTGATACTTCACTATGTTACATTTATAACAGACTATGAACATGATTGTTTAAACACGTGGTAACAATACCGGAAGTTCATACACGCTAAACAGAAAGCACACATACACTAGGCAATGCAATACCCTTTAAAACGCAAAACGACAATAAAAAGAAACATTTTTCTTTCTTGTCCCTAGATTCTAGTTAGCGTTCCTTCAGTCTATGCAACAACGGACATTCGGTCTCTCAACACAAAGTGAACCACAGGTCTTAAACACATTGCGTTCTTTCCCGCATGCGACGCGTCTGTCAAATCACACTTTGTTGAGGAACCGAATACCATAAGCGTTGCATACCTGCCGATAACGTAACTCACCTTCGAGCCCCCAAATTATTAAAGTAATTCTATCGTTTTCAAATAAGAATTGCACAAGCGATTGTATTGTGTTTCTAACGCATAAAGTGATTTATTTTAGCAGATGTAAATAGTCAACAATTTAATACATTATTATATTATGATACAGTACAGTACAGCCAATACCAAAAGTTACATACATACCGCGCTCTTATGGCATGCGCTCGCTGCGCTAACCACGGGCACCCCTGGACAGTGATTCACCTTTGAATACTGTGATCAGCGAAGACTGAGGCCAGTGGGGGTTCAGCTATGATTATATATGCAGTCAGTGTTATAGAGTGAACAATAGAGATGACGTAGCTTGCTTCTATAGGTCCAGACAAGGGTGGTTCCAGGGTAAACAGGTCATAGGCTGATTCAATCTAAGGAATCCAAAGGTGGGGGCGTCTCTCAAGGGGATGTGCTCCAGTTACAATGAATTCATTAGCATTTCACATTCTGATATCACTCTGGCTATTTATTCCCTAACATCAATAACTAGAGTATGCAATATGCGATCTCTTCGGCGATGGAACCGGACAGCTGCTGATGAATAGGGGATTAGTATGATATCAGACATGAAACATTTCCCATAACCTGAACCTTAGATAACACTAAAGTGTACATATAATCATAATATATAAACTAATAATAAACCAAATACTGTCTGCTCATAAATTACTGTGTAATGGATGCAATATGAATATGAATTACATAAATAACTAAATGTTGTCATGCGAGTGTGTGCGTGCGTATTTTACAGTG